>NW_022196906.1:24178318-24257323 GCF_008632895.1 Mastomys coucha | reverse complement strand
CTTTCTTCTTCAAATTTCGCTTCTATTGTTTCAAGAATATTATAGAAAATTTGGCTTTCTTTATCCTCCCTTCTTCCCTCTCTCTTCCCTCCCTCCTTCCTTTGCCTCCTCCCGAGATGGTGAATCTCTTATGTCATTTACCACTAAACATCATCCCTAATGCAGTATGTGGTGTGTTTATTATTTTCTAATTTCCTGATTTCCATGACCTATGGTTTATTTAGAAACAGGTTGTTTAATTTTCAAATATTTGAGGATTTCTACATATCTGGTTATTTTCTTATTTTACCTTCATTGTTGGCAAACATATGTGCAAGACTTCAATTTCCTGAGGGTTATTAGAGTTTCCTTTGCAATACAACATATGGTCTGTATGTACTATCTGTATTTGTATATACTACTTGAAAATATGTGCATTCTTTACCTTGGAGGTAATGTAAAAAAATCAACATTAATGTAATTTATAACATGCAAATCTTAGTAACTTTTAATTTTTAAAAATATTTATTTTATTCATATATATATGTATGTGTATGTCTATGTGAATGAGTGGCAAACGTGCATGGTGCCTATAGAGGCCAGAAGATGGTGTTGGCTCCCTAGGAGTTGGACTCTCAGGCATTTGTGACCTACCAGATGTGTGTGCTGGGAACACATGTCCTCTAGAAGAGCAGGAAGTGCTTCACTGCTGGGCCATCTCTCCAGCTCATAAATCTCTGTATTTCCATACTGAATTTTCCTAATAATTCATTAGTGAGAGAGTTTTGTCTTATTACAATTTTATTTGTATGTCTCTCCCTTTCTTTCTGTTTTCTCCTCCTCATGTATTTTAAAGGTCCATTATTACAACAGTCAGTGTGGTTATAACTTGTAGAATAATTGATCTTTTTTACATTGTGATCTCTCTCTTTGTCTGTAGGAGGGTTGCTTGCCAAGATATCTATTTTATCTGATATCAATATAGCTCCTTATGATTACTGTTTGAGTGATTCATCTTATTCCATTCTTTTACTTGCAACCTATTAGGGTCTCTGCATTTCTTTTGCACCTCTTGTAGACAGCATATAATTTAGTCTAAGTTTTTCTAGTCAGTTGGAAAAAAGGGTCTGTGCTATTTATCAGGGTGTATATTGCATTGGCTTTCAATGCATTGTTGTTTCCCTGGATTTAATCTACTTTCTTAACAGTTGTTTTCTCATTGCTCCATCTTTACCTTGGTTTCTAAGTTTCTCTTTCTCCTCTCCTGAATTCATTAGATTATTTTAGTATTCAACTTTCTTTACTCTAATAGCTTTTTGTCAATCTGTATTGTTTTTTTCAGAAATGCTCTAAGGTTTAAAAAATAACATTAGGTGTCAGTCTTCTTAGTGTTAATATTGCAACTTATCCGATAAAATGTAAATTTGTACAAAAGTAAAAATATTTAGTCTTCTTTCTTTCCCTCCCTCTCTCCCTTCCTTCCTTCCTATCTTTCTATCTTGATAGGAGTTTCTCTAGGCATCTTTGACTATTTTCAAACTCACGATTATCCTGTCATAGACTTCCCGGTGTCAGCACCGCTGGCATGCCCTACTCTGCAGGTCTTCCATATTCTTCATGTTCACACTTGTAGTCACACTGCCTCTGTCTCTTGAGTGTGTGCGCTGCAGGGCTCCACAGTGGTTTTCATATATCCTACTTACAAATCTGATAAACCATGACTTCACCTTTTGGGGCTTCTAATGATTTATAAACCAAATGTTTTTAAGATTAAGAGAATGAAAAATACTATCATTTATCTTTCTCCCAGTATTTCCCTCTTGTCTGCTCTTGTGCATTAGAAATCCCAAACCCCATTTGAGGAACTGCATTCAGGAGATGTCTTGGTGAAAGAGTGCCGAATATGAATCCTTTTTTGTTCAGACACACTAAAAAGTAGATTTTATTTTCACAATTATAATTATAAATATTGTTATTATTGCTATTACTGTTTTCCAAATGTAATAACTCTGGGTAATGGTTACATTTTGTTTTACTTTCTTTTTTTCTTCATTCAGCACCTTCAAGAATGTTTTCTTTGGCAGGAGGATTTCTGAGTTCGAGTTTGAAGCCAGCCTGGTCTACAGAGTGAATTCTAGGACAGCTAAGGCTACACAGAGAAACCCTGTCTCGAAACAAACAAACAAACAAACAAACAAACAAACAAAAGAATGTTCTCTTTAATTTTCTGGTACTTGCTGGCTAAGCTTGCCACATTTAAGATTTTTCTGTTACATTTGGGCTTCAGCAATTGAAATATAAAATGTTTAGTTTTTCTTAAACCATACATTGAGTTGACCAGCCTGAAACTGAAGGAATTTTTTTTTTTTTTTTTTAGTTAGGAAATTCTGTCTAATTTGTTTCCTTCATTTTTCTCTTTTATTAAAACAAAAAACAAAACAAAACAAAAACACTTACACAGAATGCCAAATCTCTGCCACTCATCTTTATAAGAAGTTTTTTCTTCTCATTGTCACTTTGGATGACACATGAGGGTCTGAGTCCCTTCACTGTCAAGGCCTCTTCCTGAGAGGTCAAAATTTTCAAACTGTATTGTAGGAATTTAGCCTTTAGTTGAACTCAATGGGAGACTAGCTCCCAGGACTTAGAAGAATGAGAAACTAGCTCCAAGAACATAGAAGAATGGGAAACCAGCTCCCAGGACATAGAAAAATGGGAGACCAGCTCCCAGGACATAGAAGAATGGGAGACCAGCTCCCAGGACATAGAAGAATGGGAGACCAGCTCCCAGAGCTTAGAGATCAGAGTGGCCTGGCAGGAGAAAAGAAAAATGAGGTAACAAACAATTGCCAGGTGGCTAAACTGCTTCTGAACCCTAGCACAAGCCAGCACCAATCAGAGACTACCCTGTACTTTCCCCTGCCTTAGTTTCCCCTTTTTCCCTAGCAACTGTGTGGGTATAAAACCCTGTTTAAATTTTTGCTTGGGGCCAGACTCCTCTACCCCTGTGAGGGTTATGAGTCTCGCCCCAGCTAGCTGGAATAAAAAGCCTCTTGCAGATTGCATCAAGTCTGTGTCTTGGTGGTGTGTGGGGTCATCGCTCCCGGGATTTGAGTGTGGGGGTCCCTCCGGGAATCTCACATTCCCAGCTCTCCTCCTCTTCTGAGCCCACTCAGTACATTAAACTTCAGGCATCTGTATTTTCTTCTTAGGACCTCCATTTAGTTTCTAGAATCTTTTCCTATAGTTTTGTTTACTTATTTGCATTTATTATTCAGCACTATATTGCCCTTGAACATATTTATAATAGTTAATTTAGTGCTTATGCATGCTAATTATAGTAGAAAATACTAGGGTCTGTTTCAGCTGGCTATTTATTTTCCTCATTACAGACTACACATTCTTTCATGTCTAGTAACTTTTTTATTCTGTTGGGACACTGTAGGTGACACACCACAAGGAATCTTGATTGTGCTATATTTTTTTAAAGGGAGAGCTGCAGTGTATTCAGGTAGGAATAATTATTTGTAGCTTCTTTAGATTCTTTTAATAATTTGTATTTTCTTTACGTAGGTCCCATTTAGGCTTGTCTATAGTACTAAGGTGTAGCTTTTTCTATGAGCATGTTCCTTTGTGTGACCTTAGAGAAGAGCATTAAGATGGTTGCTGAAAGACCTTGCCAGGAATGTTCCAGCAATACAAACTTTATGCCCCAACCACAGGGCAGGGCAGGTACAGGTAAGGACCAAAAATGTTTCAGTTCCCCTTTCTGGTGATTAAGACCACACCTTGCCTGGGGCTACCAATGCAGAGAAAGGGCAGCGCGGGCTTCAAATGGGTGTAAACTAATTCTTGCTGTTACCAAATTCTACCCTCAATAACTGTATAAAAAATGTGTGCTTGGAATGTTGGGGGTCACCTCTGTCCTGATTGCAGGATGGCCCCAGCGAGCTGGATCAATAAACCTCATGCTTGTTGCATCGATTTCCATCTCTGTGTTTCTGTGAGTGGGACATCCCGGATGTAAGCCTCTTCTGGTCTTACACCTTGTTCTTAATAGAGAGCTTTCCCCAGTTTCAACCAAAGTTAGGAGTGAGCTCTCTGTCAGAGCTGTGACTTCTGGTGTCTCCTCATGCTGTTAGTCCCAGAGTACCCAATAATTTTTGGGCCTTGTGGGCTTTTCCTGCACACACAAGCTGGTCCTTGTGGGCTCTCGCTGCATGCTGCATGCAGGAGGCCCATTCTGTGTGGCTCTTACTTCCTCTTTACTCTGTCTAGCTAATTCAAGGAACTTTAGCAGTTTTTAAATTACAGAAAGACTAATATGTTCAGCTCGAGTTTAACTTATCCAAGCTATTATCTGAAGTGTCTCTAGTTGGCAAGCTGAATGCTGGTTCTAAACATTATCTTTTTGGATCAGCCTTCAGGTGAAAGATAGTGACTATTTGGAATAACGTCTTCCATGCAAACAGAATATACAGTGGAATGCCATTGTAAGTTTCTCTGACAGTATTTGTTGGAGGAGCTTCAGCCCCTATGTTGCACAACTAGCTAGATCCCTGCATGACAGAAAAATGTTCATGGTGAGAGTGAAAGCTAAGCAAGATGTTGCTATCTAATTGTGTAAATAAATACTATAATATTTAAAGTACACATCTCATTTAATTTAAAAAAAAACAGATAAGTTAGGGTTTTTATTTTAATTTTTAGCAACTCTAAGGGAATCGGCTTAAAATATTAGGGTACAGAAGTCAGTTTTAGCATCTTGCACATGGATTATAATGGTTTCCTCAGAGTCTGCATTTTAAAGTTTATTTTCCCCCAGACTTGAGTCTCCAAATATCAACTTTCAACTGCCTCCAAATTCTTCAAACCATTTTGGTGACCAGTCTATCACAGATCCTGAGTTTACTTTATGTAGGCCAGCACATGATCAGCCCCCCAGTGTTTTTCTACATAACTTGCAAGAAGCCAAAGGTAACTTTTACAAGAGTTGCTTATTAGAGAATACTTTCTATTTCAATCTGGGTGGTTACACATAACAATTCTGTAACTAGATAATACTTTCAATTCAACTACTTAAATCTTGGGTGGAAAAGAAGTGATGGCTAGGTATACTGATACATGTCTGCAATCTGAGCACTTGGAAATAAAAGACAGGAGGATTAAGACTTCAAGGCCATCCTAGGCTACATAATATGACCATACTTAAAAATATATATATTCAATCCTGGGTACTTCAATTATTTCTCCATTATGTTATATCACATTTTATATTATAGTGTTTTAATAGAATACATTATATTCATTTTCCCATTTATTTCTAATTTCCTTCACTATAATAATAATGTCCTTTAAAATAAAATATTTATATGTTTTATACATTGCTGTCTCTTTGAAGTCTAGAATCCCCAAGTGCTACCAAGGTACACAGAGTACATTTTTTTCATGCATACTTTATAACTCTCAATAGATTTAGGCAACTCTGTCTATAGATGGAGTCTTAGTCAGAGCCAACACTTGTTTGCCTGTGGAAGTTCCTTAATTAGTAATAATTGATTTAATAACTGAATGAAACCTTGAACACTTCAACAAATGTCATTGAATATACAAGTCAAAACAGTACTTGGATATTCCATAGGAAGAGAGGAAATTAAAATCCTGATCTTGTTGGTGAGGGTCTTGTGTTTGATTTTTATAATGGTTCATTCCTGGCTATGGCTAGTGGCCCCCAAATTCCCTCTGGTCTTTTCTGCTGAAAGAATGGTTCTGATTCTGAGCTGCATTGTTGTATTTTGGAGGTCGGGGACTGGAAGTTAGGATTTCACAGTCTTTTCTTGGCTCTGTTATGCTGTCTTTGCAAAGTGTGACCTTGGAGATTCACAGCCTCTTTGTGAGACCCTGTCCCTATGGAGATGAGAGAGCAGAAGAGAGGAGCTTTTGTCTCTCTTCCCACATAAGTGTTTGTTTTTAGCTTCATGAGTTTGCCAGAGTGCTTAGATAGCAAGGTGACAGACGTCACAGGAAACGTGACAGCAAAATAACTTGTTAGGAAGACATATAATCATGGAGTGTTTTCCTAAAGAGTTCAGAACATGGGATCTGGAATAATACAGCAAGATGTTTCATGGCCCTTTCATGAATTGAGTAGATAGCCAGTTTAGTTTGATTCACACAGGACTTGTCTATAGGAGTCTGGGTATAGTCAAGGGCATACAGGGTGTGGATTTAGTAGATTGGTGATTTAATTGCAATTCAGAGAGTACTTGGCTATGGAATGTTGGCTGTAACCAAGGGAATAAGGTGTTTCTAATGGGCATGGATAGGGATCATTCATAGGGTCCTAGGTAGGGCATCGATGGCATACAAAGAAGCCAGAAAGAATTAGAATTGAATGTGCCACCTGTCTTCCCTCACATGCTTGGCTTGCTGTGGTGTCTCCTGTTCCAAAACTGAGAATCTGTCTCCAAAAATGTCACAAACCACAACATGCAACCTGAGCTCAAGTACTCTATAACCACATTTTTATTATGGTAGTAAACAGTACCACTGTGGGTGAACAGGCATGGCTTTCTATTCATTTATTTAGGGCATCCTTTGTTACCTGGTTTTATGGGTACAGGGTTCCCAGAGAGAGTCAGTGGGGGGTGGTAATGAGGATGTAAAAAAAGCTTAGGGAGACAACTGTGGGGGAAAATAAAACCTGTCTTCATTTTCTCACCTCTTCATTTGTAGCCACATCACGAGAGGTACTGAGAGCAATACAGAGTTGCCATAACAACTAATAAACTGTAATTAGTCAAGATGGGGGAATAGAGTGAAGAGTATGCAGCAAACAAAAACAAGGAGAAGAAAGAATTGAATAAAGGGAGAAAGAAAGAAAATTCACAAGGAAAAGAAGATGCTGTGGGCTCATGTTGATGTGGACGTCAAAGCACGTTCCTATTATCTTAGATGTACATCTAAGATAATCTAGTGAATTAAAATATGTGAATGGCGACAAAGCAAATGACAACAATGCAAATGACAACAATTTGTGTAAGGATATATTTTAAAGCATTAAGTTCCAAAAAATGATTTGATTTGAGATGGCCGACTAGAGGACTAAAGCAATGTCCCCTCCCCCACCTCCATCACACACTATGAAGGAAATTTAGGATCATCGTGAAAGTTCAAATTGACCCATGTGGTATTTGATGAGATTTTCAAAGATATTATTCTATGATGTATTGATGCATTATATGTGTGGTAGGAACACAGTGTCTTGGTGGCCCAATGCCTTTCATGTCCTTTTTTCTTCCTGGTATACCACATTTTTCTATGCCATACCCTCTGCTCTTCTAACTACCTGAAGAGCAACACCACTGAGAAGAATCTGGAGATGATACAGGGACATGGTATGGGCAGCAGATGTTGTGTCTGATATTTCTCTCAATGTCTAGATGAAGTACATTCATTCATTAAATGTTTATTTTTTTATGTTTTGTTTTTGTTTTCAATCAAAAAGCCTAACTAACTGTAGGTTGGTAATGGGGTGTTAGAGAATGGTTAGTGATCATGGTAAAGTGTTTGTATATATATTTAAGAATTAAAATTTAAGCAGTTGTGATCTGTGATCTTAAAATTCCCAGTGTGAATTGGAAGCCAGAGAGGGATGGAGCCCATGATGGCTAGTCTAGTCAAAAACATGGAGGTGGAAATGAAGATCACTCCTTGGCAAGACAAGCAGGCATATTGTTTTTGGAAAGAAAGAATTAAGATGCCTGAAATTCAGATTCAAATTTCTAGTGATCAAACATCCATTTTACTCAGCTTCAAAGAGTAGCATGCTCATCTCTTCTGCTGCTTCCTTTGGCCCACCTCCTCTCCTGTGGACAGGGAGGTTCTTGGTTCCCCTCCTGGGCTTGATGACTGTGTCTTAGAACAGAATGGGACTGATGAAGTATGGCTGTGTCTGCTTTCAGTGAGAAACATTAGCAAACTCAACTACAAAAGGCCACCTTACAGAACAAAGAACTTGCAATGTATAGAGTACAATGGAAATCTCCCAGCTGCAAACAGAAGTGTCTTTGGCTGCCAAGACAGAGGGACCTTGCAGAAGACAGAGCATGAAAGGGATTCTGCACTAAACAAAAGTCAGAATACAATGGTATATATTTCTGGCACATGAAAGCATATGTGGCGGCAATACTAAAGAGACATGATTTTCCTGCCGAATGGGGGCAGAGGGAGAGCAGAAACCCAATCAGCCAATACAATTGTGGCAGAGAAACAGATCTGGCCTTGCAAAGGAAGAGGGGAGAAAAGCTTATTTTTTATGAATTAATCTCTAGTTGGTTTTCATAAGTTGTTCAGAAACAAGAAAGCCTATGAATAATACATATAGTACACAGGCCCAAAACCACAGAGCTATCTCTAGCCGCGATTGTGGAAATGAAGGCATTTTGAGAAAGATAATTGAGTACAGGGATCAGAGACAAGGCAACAAAAAGTGGGGGTGTGAGCAGCAGCAGGGAACAGATGACTCCCCAGGGGGAAAACTGTACATTTCTAATTTTCCCAGTTAGGTTTCAAATTCCTGGAAAACTGGAATAATCTTTTGTCTTTTTAGAGAATTCTGCCTCCAGGTTATATAATACTTTGCCTGTAGTAGGTGTTCAAGAGTATTAATAGATAAATAAATTCAGTGTTGTTGTGGTGAAGAATTAAGACTGATTGCTAGCTGGTCATTGTGCTGTGAGCACTGAAATAGAAAAGAAGAAATCTATGTTCTTGGAAACAACATTAATAGAGATGAGGCATTCTTAGGCTCTTGACCTGCTTAAATAAACGCGGGGATGCTGTGACTCTCCTGATCTTTCATACAGTGGTAGAATTCATTGATTGGCCAATAACTCTCAACATACTATACTTGCTTTATCTAAGGATTGCAACAGAGAGTTAAGCTGCAGGTTCTGCTCAGAGTTTCCACAGAACAATAGCCCCACAAGAAGCTCTGTGGAAAAAGAATTCTGTGGTCAATTAAGCTTGGGAAACGCTGCTTTCTTATTCCCCTCATTATCATTTAAAGCACACAGAGAAAACCCAAAGTAAATTGCCCAGGTGAACCTTGTTAATCCAATGCTTTCCAAATTAAGTTGACGATGGAAGAATTTCCTTTCCTTTGTATCTGTCTTTTTTCTTATTAGATATTTTCTTTATTTACATTTCAAATGTTATCCACCAGTGTTTTTCAGAGTAAATTTTCCATGAAGTTAATTGTGATGGTTAATTTTGGGTATCAGCTTGACTGGGATGAAGGATGCCAAGATAGATGGTAAAACATGTTTTCAAGGCATATCTATAAGGGTATTATTACAGAGATTAGCAACTTAATCAATAGATTTGCTATAGAAGGTCTGTTCTCATCACCCTAGACTGGTAGCACCAATCTATTGCAGGCCCAAATGGAACAAGATGGAGAAAAGTGAAGAATCTGTCTCTCCCTAATGAGAAATATCCATCTTCTGCCTTTGGATATTGAGCTCCTGTTTCTCAGGTCTTCAGGGTCTGGCATTTATGCCACATCATACCTTCTCCCCATTTTTATAGTTTTGATTACCCCATCAACTCCGCTGTGAACTTTGGACTCAGAAAGAGCCACCACACCATCTTTTGTGGTTCTCCAGGTAGAAGAGGCATTTCATGAGGTTTCTTGGTTCTATCATCTTATGAGCCAATTCCTCTATCACATCATCTCTTTCTTTATCTGTATATCGTCTTGGTTTTTCAGCTGGAGAACTCTGACCAATAAACAAGGAACCCTGATTCCAGACATTTGAAGCTGGGCACACCCCAAGTCCCTTCCATGTTCGTGGAATGCGGATAATACCAAAGTAGTAAACTATCACATGGCTCATTGTCGCCATTCACAATCATGCCAGTTTCCTCAATCCCAAATATAGGTTGCATTCCTTTCAAAGAAGACCCGAGATGTGATCAAGAAGAATTTTGCTCTCTCACCCACTATTTAGTATGCCCTGTTTGATTGGATCATGATCTCTAAGCCTAGGGCAAGACACTTTAATTCCAGCCATGGTCATGGTAAGTATGTAAATTGGGCTTTGAGTATGCCTGGTCTCTGAGCCATCTTCCCTTTGCAAGCCATTGCTACTCACTAACCTCAGAACTTATGACTATTATTCGGATTGGCCTATCCCAGAGTGATTTGGAAAAGAGATGACAAGTTTCTGCCATTCAGAGTAGACACAGGGCCTGTTTTAAGGCACTCTGGATTCAGACTGGGTAGCTGTTTTCCTAGAAATCTTTTAGAGTGATTTAAACTTATGTTCTTGAGCTTCCACTAGCAACCTGGGCTATGTTAGGAGCTACTCTCATTTTTATTAAGAGGAGAAGAAGCCCTATAGAGCCATTCTAGTAGAATATCCATGGAGCCTCAAGATCTCTTGTGAGGTGTGCTGTCATCCAGTGAGATGCTATGTGTTTATTCCCACTTCTTGACCCTGAGGTCTTGAATGCTACTTGGTGCTTGCCATTGTGCGAGTCAAGACTCATATATCCATGAATTTGCCAGACATTGTTTCTTTCATTGGAGGTATGTAGAGAAGCGGTCAGAGTCAGCTTCCTCTGGTAAAATTAATTATTTGCACTGCTGTCCCATTCTTCAACACTCCTCCCACCTCTCCTTCTCACCTCCCCCTCCCACCTGTGCCTGCTGCACACTTCAATCTTACATTAGTTTTATGTCACTACTCACAGCAGACCTTCCAGACTGGGGCAGTCATAAAGTCATAGCTTTGCAACTGACTGCAAAGCTCTGTTTAAGTTAAATTCCCTGAGCCTCCAGTGCCTCATTTGGAAAGGAAGGGTGATATCACTCACTGTACTGATTATTGGAGAATTTAATGAAGCCCTGAAGTATGGAAAGCCTGGATATAACAAGCACTTAGCTGTTGTGAGCTAACTTTCCTATTTTCTATTTCTCTCTTTTCCTAACATTGTGGCCTCTCTATTATGGCTAATGGAATCCTCTACAGTGATGGACACTTGTGCTGACAGGCATATTAGCTAAGGTAGCACATGGAATACTGGTAGGCTGACCAAGGAACTGAAGTGGCCACCTTGTTTAGTTCTATCACTTTAAACACTCACAGCTAGTAGTGACCACACTGAACAGCAGAGTACGGTGTAATTTTACCAATGGCTTTGAATGCTTGGGGTCTCCAAAAGATTAAGTTAGACATTCTAGAAAGTCAGTGGCCAGTACTTTGGGTTCCAGATATCCATGTAAAAATGGATGTCATGGAGAATGTCTAGAAATAGTACAGTAAGAGGGGTTCCCATCATCGCATGTATCTTCCTCTGAGCCTGGGGAGAACTCACACACCCAGGCAATGGAGATCAGGTCCTGATGCTATTTCAATATGTTCAACTCTGAAAAAGACAGTACGTGTAATGGAGAGGCTTCTAAACTCTTCCCACAGAAACGTAGACTCCCCCACGAGACTTCATCTTCTTCTGTTCCAGACAGCTATATACATCTTTCCATTGTTTCAGAGTTAAAAGAATGATACTTGCTTTGACTTCAGAACCTTGTCAGTCAGAAGAACAAACCACCTAGGCCCATATGAAGTCACTTCTTACTAAGAAATAAGCTAAATTTATAAATGTCAAGGCCTTGGAATTGTTAAAACCATTAGAGAAAGAGAACCGAGGAATGGGGGTTGGGCGGGGTGGAGAATGAGGATGTAAATTTGGTGAAAAATTAGAATAGCATGCAATATTTATTTTTGTAGTGCAATTTACATATCTAAAATCATTTTGCTAAGAAACATAAAATGTATTATGTATAACTTGATTTGCTCATAAAATTATCATTTAGGTAAAATTAGAGACGTGAAGAACAAAATGGAAAAAATAGGAAAGAACAGACTTTTTAACTGATCCATTTCTTTATATATTTATTTAACAAAAACATCCTGGGGGAAGTTTCTTCTGAGTCTCTCTCTCTTTCTCTCTCTCTCTCTCTCTCTCTCTCTCTCTCTCTCTCTCTCTCTCTGTCTTTCTCTGAGGTCTGGGGAAAATTCACACACCAAAAAATATGAAGATCAGGCCCTGATGTTATTTCAGATATTCCCAACTCTGAAGACAGTCCTTGTAATGGAAAAGTTTTAAAACTCTTGTCACAGAAACGTGGCAAAATTCTCTCTCTCCTTCCCTCCCTCCTTCTACTCTTTCTTGCTCCCTCTCTCTCCCTACTACTATCTTCTCCTCCTTCCCTCTTTCTCTTCCTACCTCCCTCCCTCCCTCCTCCTTTCTTCACCTTTGCTTTTTTCTCTTATTTATTTCCTTCATTTCTTTCTTACTTGGGTCTTCACTCCTTTACCAACATCATCTTCTGTTCAATTTAAGTCTGATTTCTTGTTACAGACTGTGCAATGAGAATGGCTGGTTATCATCTCCCTCATACCACCATCTTTAATCACAATTTGAGCCTTCTTCAATAGTTCTTTTGTACAGCAAAGTAACCCATACTTTCCCTTAGTAGCATCAGTCATTTCAGTGTCTTATTGGCCCCTGCTCCCCAGCACAAGAACTTCCTAGACAATGGGGGCTGGAGCTCCAGAATAGGTTCATGCTGCTATTGATGCTGTGTGGCTTGGCTGTGGCTCTCAGTGAATGGGACAATGCATCCATTGTCCTCATCATGCCTTGGTGAGAAGAGTATGCTGGTTGGGGGAAGATAATGAATGTTATCATAACAACTTGTATCTCTGAACTACTTATCAAGTGTCAGACACTGTCCTGGGCAAGTTATGTTCGTTTCAACTTAGTGTTAACCAAACTTTAAAAGAATAACAGTAGAATTATCCTATTTTATGGACAGCACATGATTCAAAGAAGAATAAGTAACTGGTTGGACATTCTATGACTGGTTAGCTACTGAGCTTATCTGTGAGCCTGGATTCAACCCCAGTTTTGTATGACTCTATTATCTGACCTTCTGACTATTATCCCATGGCTCCATCACATGGATACATTCATTTACACAGGACTTTTGAGGTTAGTTTTTTTTCCTTGAATACCTTAACCTCTGTGATTCTCAGAGTAACAGCTTTGCATGACAGTTGGCTTGAACAAAAGAAAATGGCTTGGAAGCTGACAAGATCCCATGCACACCTGCAAACTTTTCAGGCCTTATGCCAGTGAGACAGAGGTAGGCAGAGAGGAGGAGGCTGGCACAGCCAAGCAAGCTGCAGTGACAAGTTTACATGAGGATGGAGAGACGCCGGGAGGGCAGGCTGCAGCCTCTCTTGCTGTTCTTGTTTATTTGTTTCTCCTTTTAAAATTCTTCTTTATGAGGCTGCCATAAAAACACTCATTAGGCGGTGTTGATTTTCATTAATGTTGATTCTCCGAGAGCTTAATCAATCTTCTGCGACCAATGACCTCATTCCCATGGGAGAAGAAAGCTGTTTAACAAATTAGCTTTACAGATTGTAGGTAAGGCATACAGATGTGAGGTAGCCTGTGTTGCCAAAACAGGACATAGATTAGTGGTTTAATATGCATAAAAACAGTAGCAGTAAATTGTCTCCTTGCTGTTACCAAATGCATCATTAGGAAGCAGCTGTCCTCTTCCCCTCTGGCCCTCCTCACTCTCCTTCTTAGGCTCACTTTTGCCTTCTGTGCTATCTGACTTCTTACAGCACCTAGAGGCATGCACACATCTGTGTTATGAGGAAGGGACAGGACTCACAGATGTACAGGGGCTCATGGGGAAACATCAACCTCCCTGTCACTGTTGACTAGAGACTGCCCTAGGAACAATTGCTCTTCAAGGTTACAGGACAAACTTTTCCTCATGATTGGCCCCTCAACAGAATAGAACTCTTGTGATTCTGCTGTTCTGAGGGTATCTTGCGGTTTATTATCACGGCCTCTCTAGGTGACGATCCCCAAAGCAGGGAGGAATCACGTGGCCAGGTAGCCCAGTCAGCCACTGGGAGAGATGCTAGGAGCTTGGATGAGAGGGTTGTAGGTCTGGGGACAAAGGCATGGCAAAGACTACTGTCTCCTGTGGCCCAGTTTTGCTGCTGGCTGTGTCTGGTGGCACTGACTTCCCTACACGAGCCATAGACTTTCTGCTGTGGCTGCTGGCCACCAGTCCTGGCTCTGCTGTACAGCTGGAAGAGACCGTAAGTGCTTCCTCCAGGTTACACAGGGGACCTGGCACCTGAATGGGACTGGGCACCAGCTGTGCTTCAGCACCAATGTGTTTACTCCCTGTGTCCTCCACAGTTGCCAGCTAAATTCATTTTCTTAGCTTTTCTCTGGGGGACAAGGAACATAGTTCTTTTCTTGTATGGGGAAGGAAACTAAGAGGGTCAGGTTGCCACGATTTGACTATAGCTTCCCAGTAACAGAAGCAGAGTCCTGCAGGTCAGGGTCTTCTGAGAGGAGAAGGAAGGAGGGGGGTGATTGGTGGAGTACTAGGGGGCCTCGTGGGCTCTGTTGGCAGAGCTGATTCCTACTTTCTGTATTGCTGCTCTGGCTGCCTTGGGCTCAGGTGCTTAGTTAGCTGCCTAGCTGGCTCAGCAAGTCAGCCTTCTCTGTGGTTGTGCATCTATCCCTAGGGACAGCACACATTTCCATCCTGGCTCTACCAAAGGCTGTGCTTTGAGATGTTCTTGGCATCCAGGTGCTAGGGCAGCAGATGTGTGGCAGAGGTTAGCCCTGGGAAATGCTAACCCCTTGTCATAGTCATGTCCCCGGATGGCCTGGCTTATACAATAGGGAGTCTTTTCTCCCTTAAGCCTCTAGCTCTGTAGTCTGCAGTGCAGTCTCATGCCTGAAATCAGGTCACCCTCTCAACTCTACCGTCACATGCCACAGTGAGTCAGCTCAGCTCTGCCGCAGAGTTCCACAGACTGGGCTGCGATCATTGGGGTGAGAGCAACTGCAGGTGCAGGTTCTGGGAGCTAGCTCTGGGTGTACAGGAAGGAGGAGGTGCCCCAGACTTGCTGCTTGGCACTCTTCCATATACTTAAACATGTCAAATATAATTTCAGTGCCCAGTATATACCTTAATAGAAAAATGAAAATGAACAGGGAGATCCTGACTTCAGTGAGCTTCCTGGTATCAAACTGAGGACATTTTGTCTGTGATATGTGACTATTTGCTAATTTCTGTGTTTCCCGATCAATGGGTTTTGTCCATTTCCTGCTTTCTGAACTCTTGACATACTAGTTAATTAATGTAGTTTGAACATGCCTAACGTGAAACTAGAGCACCTGAAAGGCGCCAGGATCTGAAGGTTTTTGAATACTGATGTGACATCACAATGAAAAATTCCACACCTAACCTCACATGTAAGTCAAAGAAGAGGCATGCTGAAAGTTTCATATGTAGTTGTCTGGGGGCTGTGTGAGTAAGGAGTATATGAAATATAAATTTTGTCTTTAGATTTATGTCCCATCATGTCATTAGGTTTTGGAAACATTCCAAAATCTGAAAAATTTGACTTCTCAAATACCTTTGGTCCAAAGCATTTTGGCTAAGAGGTGGTCAACTTGTATCTAGTACTATGCCTGTTGCTTAGTTGATCCTCAAGAAAAATATGACAGATAACACATAAAGAAACTTCTTGGATAGAATCATAAATTATCCATTTCTTGTTCCCAAAAAGAAGATCCCTGCTGCTCATTTGATGCAGTTTCTTGAATTCTATGTTCAGTGTCTAAGGAGCCCTATGTTCAACTTGCATAGTAATGATATGCAGAGGGAGTTCCCACCCTAATTTACAGATAAGGGGAGAGAAGTGCAGAGATATTAAAGGATTTGGCTGAGGTTGTAGCCAGAAAACAGTCAATCAAGGATTGAAAGCCATGCTTTACAGACTCTAGAGTCCAGGTCCTCCCCTACAGTGCTTATGACCAGATGGAAGAGTCTTACTATGAAGATAGAGTTTATACCCAGAGGCTATCACCCGAGAAAAGTCACAGCCTAACTGGCTGCTCCAACAGTATTGTGTAGAATCCATTTCAGAGGTGGGATTCATTCCTGGGCCAGGTCAGGCTTTTATCATCCTCTGAAGTCTAGGGAGCCATTAAGTTAAGGCTTTGAGTTGCCTTCTAGAGGACTATGGATATAAGATATTATAAAAAAACATGACTTCTATGTCTGTCCTTGGAAGTAGGTATGGCCTTACATTGAAACTCAGATTTACCTGTTTCCCAAAGATCTTGAAACTGCCCCCCAAGAACAGTGTCTTTCAGCTGCAGCTGTCTCTTGGGCTGGGAGGGAGGCTATGACCTCAAGGTGAAAGTCTCCATATCCCATTACCAATCCAATTACCTGGCACTTGCAGGTTAGATGAGAACTGCCGGACCGGAACCCAACAATGGATCATTTAGCGCTGTGTCTTGTCTCTGACAATAGTCAGGGCTGAGTGTCTCACTCAGGCGCTTCTTATTGGCAGTCTGCAGACACACTGCCATGCTTCTCTTTAAATGAAGGAATAGAACTGGTCAAGGGGAACAGCAAGTAGCTAAAAGATCCACTGTGTTACCTCGCCCCCCACCCAGCTTCTATCCAATCCCTGAACACATTAATTAGTTCATAGAACACATATGCCTTGAGCAGGTAGTGTCCTAAGCAATCTGAGGCACTGGAGCTTCAGGATGGGTGGCTTCTTGGACCTTATGGGCTTTCAATGGATAGGGAGAGCAAGGGTAGTTAAACGTATACCATGATGGGTGCTATAAGTACTGTAAAAAATGTATCTTGACAAGGAGGGTGGATAGTGGCACCTCTTTTCAACATAGCCAAGGAAGCCTCTTGGATAAGGTGATGCTTTAGCAGAGACAGCGAACGATTTTAGAAGCAAAACATGGCTATCTGAAGGCAGTTATATGGAAATGTTTCTCCTGTCTTTGTGTATTGGAGGCTAAGAGATCTCATGCTAAAAGCAGAAAAATAAGAAGTAGGGACTCTCAACTGAGAAATACTGAATGGCTGAGAAGCACCTAAAGAAAAGTTCAACATCCTTAATCATCAGGGAAATATAAATCAAAACAACCCTGAGATTCCACCTCACACCAGTCAGAATGGCTAAGATCAAAAACTCAGGTGACAGCAGATACTGGAGAGGTTGTGGAGAAAGAGGAACACTCCTTCATTGCTGGTATGATTGCAAGCTGGTACAACCACTCTGGAAATCAGTTTGGCAGTTCCCAGAAAATTGGACATAGTACTACCTGAGGACCTAGCTATACCACTCCTGGGCATATACACAGTAGATGCTCCAATATGTAATAAGGACACATGCTCTACTATATTCATAGCAGCCTTATTTATAATAGCCAGAAGCTGGAAACAGCCCAGATGTCCCTCAACAGAGGAATGGATACAGAAAATGTGGTACATTTACACATGGAGTACTACTGAGCAATTAAAAACAATGACTTCATGAAATTCACAGGCAAATGAATGGAACTAGAAAATATCATCCTGAGTGAGATAACCCAGACACAAAAGAACACCCATGGTATGTACCCACTTGTCTTAGTCAGGGTTTCTGTTCCTGCACAGCATCATGACCAAGAAGCAAGTTGGGGAGGAAAGGGTTTATTGAGCTTACACTTCCATATGGCTGTTGATCACCAGAGGAAGTCAGGACTGGAACTCAGGCAGGTCAGGAAGCAGGAGCTGATGCAGAGGCCATGGAGAGATGTTTCTTACTGGCTTGCTTCTCCTGGCTTGCTCAGCCTGCTCTCTTATAGAGCCCAAGACCTCCAGCCCAGGGATGGCACCACCCACAAGGGGCAATTGAGAAAATGCCCCACAGCTGGATCTCATGGAGGCACTTCCCCAACTGAAACTCCCTTCTCTGTGATAACTCCAGCCTGTGTCAAGTTGACACACAAAACCAGCCAGTACACCACTGATAAGTGGATATTAGCCCAAAAGTTCAGAGTACCCAAGATACAATTTATAGACCATATGAAACTCAAGAGGAAGGAAGACCAAAGTGTGGATGCTTCAGTGCTCCTTAGAAGGAGGAACAAAAATATGGGGACAAAGTGCAGAGCAGAGACTGAAGGAAAGGCCATCCAGAGACTGCCCCACCTGGGGAACCATTCAATATACAGTCACCGAACCAGGACACTTCTGGGGATGCCGGGAAGTGCTTGCTAACAGGAGCCTGATATAGCTGTCTCTTGTGAGACTCTGAAAGAGCCTGAAAAATACAGAGGTGGATGCTCTCAGCCAACCATTGGACTGAGCACCTGGTCCCCGATGGAGGAGTTGGAGAAGCAACTGAAGGAGCTGAGCGACTGAAAGAGTTTACAGCCCCATGGAGGGAGCAACAGTGTCAACAGGCCAGACCCCTGGTATTTCCTGGGGGACTGGACCACCATCCAAAGAGTACACATGGAAGAACCCATGGTTCTGGCAGCATAAGTGGCAGAGAATGGTCTTGTTGGGCATGAGTGGGAGCAGTGGCCCTTGGGCCTGAGGGAGTTTGATGCCCCAGTGTAGGGAAATGCCAGGGCAGGAAGGTTGGAGTGGGTAGATGGGTGGGTGGGGGAGTACTCTCATAGAAGCAGGAGGAGGGAGGAATGGGATAGGGGGTTTCTGGAGGGGAGACCTGGAAAGGGGATAACATTTGAAATGTAAATCAGGAAACTATCCAATGAAAGGGAAAAATATGAATTTTGCTGATATGAATTTTGCTTTTCACTTTGATAAGCCCAGGAAGCCATTTGAAGAGTTCTGAGTAGTACAAGTGACATAGCAACAAAGTATTTATTAAACATGTCTTCAGATAAATATTTGTTGAATGAGTACATGGAAGACTTGCGGGCGATTGGAACAAATATTTCTGAATCACAAGTATAAGTACACAGAGGTCCTAGAAGATATCTGTCTATATTTGTTCAGACGAGAAGGATAACTTCTCACTGAAGGAATGATTAGTTATCAGCTCATCTGTCATGCTCCCACTAGGACCTAGGGATGGACAAGCTTGAGGCCACAAGGCATAAGACAGGAGAGTAGTCCAATGTCCCTTTGGCAATGGGAACTGGAGAGAAACTTGCTAGTGTGACAACTCCTTGTCAGGGACATCACAGCCTTCCTGGATGCAGCTGTTTGCTTGAAGACAGAGATGCTCTTCATGGAGCTGGAGTTGAGTAGGTGTAGACACCCCCACATTAAAGTCTAATGGACCTTCTGCCTCAGAGCCTGGGATCCCACATAACTGCTGCCTCCTCATCTTGAGCCTTGAGAAGGTTTTCCATCTTTAAGTCTCATCTCATGTCAGAGAGTAGATTCCCAGCTAGCTATCCCCTCTTTGTACCAAATGTCAATTTTCAAAATACCCTTCTAAAATTTCTACTATTGATTCTTGAGGAGCAGAAGGTTGCCTCCTCCCACATGCACAGCTCTGAACAGGACCATTGGCCACTGTTTGGGGTTGGTCCTGTGCTCATCATTTCTGCCTCCCTTCTAGACCACATGTTTCTTGACCCTGTGATGTTGCTATTTTCTGCACTGAGTGTTGTGTCCTTATTGTAAGTGTGTCTTTCTCATTCATCTTCCCTCCTTTGTCCTTTTCTTGCTTTTGTTTTTAAGTAACCAATCATGACACCTCAGGCTTAGACACTACCAGGAGAGAATGATTACTACAGTGTTAGAAAAGAGCTTGGTAGGAACATCAAAATGCAAGACTTAGTTTGTTCATTAATAAAATGAGTGTTTCACCTCTCTTTTAACAGACTTGTGTTGGGAAACAACATAGATGAATATTAAAATTGTTTTTGAAGACTATAAGACATCTGTGCACACTTTTAGACATCTATATTTGACATCCCCCCAAAAGTAGCAGTTGTAAAGAGTGGTACCAGACCTAGAAAACTGCTTTGAAGTCCTCATGGGGAAGAAAATTGAGGGGACACATTGTTCAGTCACCAATGCTACTGTTCACTGGCAAAATCCTGGATGGACATTTTTTTGGCTTGTCATAGTCATACATACTCCTACCCTGACAGAAGTCACTTGGATACTAGTTGTTTTTAATTCATTTATTTTTTTGAGACAAGATCTCCTATTATAAGTCAGATATACCTGGATTCTCTACTAACTGTCTCCTCCTCTCTATCCATATTCAATTTTTCTCAGACTTTCCGGGACCTTCTTTGCTTTATAAGGTCCTCGGCCAGCTTGCTTCTACACCGACATGCCTCAGTTTCAGAATAGAAGTATCTACTTCACTGGGAACTTTCTAGGCTTGACAAGTTCACCCATCTCAACATTGCTGTTTAATTGACTGAACCTACAAAAAACAAACCCAAGCAGATCAATAGAGAAATAATTTTGCAAATTGTGGGCATAAGTCTTTAGAGATCTGTGTGCACTGCTATTTGTTAAAATGTTGAAAAGGTAAATCAATGTTCTTTATTAAAACACAATTGCTTCATCTATTGCTAGTTTAGTCAGAGGCTGGGAGGCAGGGAGCAGGAGGAGCAGGGAGTAGGTTTTGGCATGCTTTTGTACCCTTATTCAGGGGTCACTTGTTAGTCTAAAAGGATCAGGTGCTGGGGAGGGGGATGAGCGTTTCCAGGCTGTCAAATGTCTTAACATTAGAAGAAAGAAGTCATAGGACAGAGAGCTATGTAGAAAGAGTTGGGTTTGAGACTGTAGAAGATACAGCTGTGATGTGCCCATGTGTAGAAATACTTGTTCCTCTGCTTGGTACTGTTGGGAAGTGATTAACCTTTGAGAAGCAGAGGTAAGTGAGAAGTCTTTGCATCATTGGGATTTGCTTTTGAGGCGAATTATGGGACCTGATCTCTTTGGCTTCTCTCCTCTCCTGCATGAGATGAACAAGGTTTTTTTTTCTCTCATCTCCCACATACTCCCATGTTATGTGCTGGTTCACTACAGGCCTGAAGACAATGGGACCAATCAATTACAGTCAGAAACATCCCAAACTGCAAGCCTCAATAAACCTTTTATCTTTATAAAATGATTGTCTCAGGCACTTCTTACAGTAACAAAAAGCCAGCGTAACAGAGGTGCTGACGAAACCCCAAGAAATCACATAATCGTCAACATTTCAGAGTTTATTCACCAGGATAAGTTAGATTGATATGTGGCAAGAGACTCAAAGTCACAAGGCTTCAAATCACAGTTTTATTTCTTGCTTACACTGCACAAGAGTTGTTTGTCAATGTGGCAAAGCTGATGGAGGAGTCCCCACTGCAAAATTGGCTGCTCTATGTGCCAGGAAAGAAAGGAGATGATTCCACTTTGGCTCCTAAAACTTCCATTCAGAACCCAAATTACCCTCCTAAGTTCTAATTTCATTGGACAAAAAAAAGGGATTTGGGGAAACATGGGGAGACATGGGCACTTCTGCTCATCTCCAGGTACAGCAGTCCTGAGCCTCTGTCTTATGGCATCTTACACTGTGTTGGGATGCTGGGTCTTCAAGCACAACGTGGACTGTATGTACAACTGTACAAAAGTAGCAGTTGGCTTCATCTCCTCTGTTTTGCATCCAAGAAAACAAAGTGTCCAAAGACTAGAGATTCTCTCAAACTTACAAGAGTCTGCTGAGTGTGATGATAGCTGTAGCACAACTATTGTGCCATAAAATGTTTCTGTCTTTCTCTTTGACAGTTTTCTGGTTAGTCAGAAAGTTACCGAAATGGCTTAGATTCCTGAGTATCTGCAGGACTATCAAGTTACTTTTGAGTCACATTTGAGAAGCAGTCAAACTTGAAGAAGCCAGATCTTAAATCCACAATGTTATTAGACATAACTGCCAAAGGCTTTCCAATGCTAACAAACTCCTATGAATGGTGAATTTCAGGAAGTAGTATATCTCTAATGTCACAGAGACTATACTTGGGAGATATTTGAAGAGAAAGATTTGAGGACAAAATGCCAAGATGTATTTCCTTAAACCTTGCTGTCATAGGCTGTACTGGGATGTGTGTGTCCTTTTTCCCTTCATAGGGTCTTAATAAACATTAGAAATCTGAATGGAGGCTCTGGAAACCCTACTTCTAACTGCTCTACTTAAAACCAAGATGGATACAAATGGTAAAACCCCCCTTGGTGAGACCTAGGAAGGCCGAGGTCTTAGGAAACACTCTCTTTGGATTTAACATGACAGAATGACAGGACCAAGAGTTCAGTGGGCTGAGGAGGCAAGAAAATCCAATGCACTGTGGTGTACCAGGGCATCGGAAAGCTCACAAGTTCACCCATTAAAAAGTCACAGCTGTCCTGAAAGACCTCCTAACAAATGAACTGGTTCAGAGTTATTGGATATTCAGTATGTGCCAGAAACTACTCCCGGCACTCCACAAGCATTATTTGATTCAATTTTAACATCAGCATGTTTCCCAAGAAGGGAACTGATGTCTGAGCTGTTTGAGGGACTTCCAAGGACTCATGAGCAGTCGGCACAGAAATGGAACTCACAACAAGGCAGTAAATTCAGACTTGTGACTGTAATGTTTTGGAATCTCAATGGCACCTGACCTCTTAAAAATTCACAGGTATACGGTCAACTTTCTGTGGTTCTGACAAAATACTCAAGAACACAAACTTACAAGGAGAAAGGGGGTTTTAAAACTGTATTTTCAGGGGTTTGGCTTAGGGCCACTTGGGTTTGTTGTGTATAACGTGTGATGAGGCAGAGCATCAAGCAGAGAATATGTGGCAAGGGGAATATCTCATCTCATGGTGGCGAGGCCATTTATTTCCCATGGTTCCATTACCTTCAGACAGTTCTTTAGGCTGCCACCATTCCTTTAACACACGGCTCTATGGGGGATTTTCAGATCTGAGCCGTAGGCCAGGAATGCATACTACTGCACTGATAAAGAGCAGTTGCCTAATGTGCACAAGCCTTGGGTTTGATCACATCAGCATAAACAAATAAATGACTGAGATGCAAGAAGATCCAAGGCATGTGTGGGATCATGAACTGCCTGTGTAGGAGGACCTCAAGACCACATGGAGACCAGCAGTCTTCTGACTGCAGGCCTTGTGTTGCCTGCTGTGGCTGGTTCTAACACTTTCTTCTCTGAGGTCCTAATGGGAAGGAATGATGTTTCCATCGTTTCTGCTTCACTTGCTTTTGAAGTCATCCGTAGCTTAGTAGGTGATCATTAACTACATACTGAAACTATAAACATAGCTAGAGCTGATTCCATATCCTGTAAAGGATATGAGAAATCTGAGGCTGGGGCATCGGGTCCTATGAAAGATACCAAATGGGGATCTAAATAGACCAGGGAGGTGTGAGTGAACTCTAGTCTGATTATTTTTTGAACTTGGAGACTAGGAGGCAAGGGAGATAGAAGAAAAATTTGGAACCCATTTAACACGTTTCTTGAGTGTTGCCAGATGTCAGGTACCAACTGGTGCTGCCGCTGCAATCAGACAAAGGAGTTGCATTAACCGGTGACCATCCATCTTGCCCTTGCATGATGATGGCTAATGGTTGCAGGGGTTCAGCCTGCCTTAGCCCTAGGATGCGTGATAAAAGCATCATGTGGCTCCCTAGAAGCTTTAGAAAGAGGAGCTGCCTGCTAAAGAGCCCCACCCAAAGGAGAGAAGCCAACTCACAGAGAGGAAACAGCTAACAAAATTGAGTTTATCATTTTTCAATTTTGTACATCTTCATTGTTTTTCAGTGGAGTTTCAGGGTTCTTAGAATTTGTTTGGGATGTCTGGGTCCTATGAGTTTGGGAAGAATGCTGAAATAAAATGTTCAGGGAGCAACTGGAGTGAGGCTCCATTCTGCATAACCACTGCAATGGCTCTGCTTTGTTCTTCATGAAAACACACACACACAATCACTCTCACACACACATATACACACACAATCACACTCACACACACATAATCACACAATCACACACTCACACTCACACAAACACACTTACATGTATGCACTGACACACACTAACATACACACACATACATACACACACTCACACACAAACACTCACATATACTGACCCACACTCACATACACATACTGACACACACTCCCATACATACATTGACATACACTAACACCCACATACCTAAAATACACACACTGACACACACACACACACACACACACACACACACACACACACACACACATGAGAGGCCCTTAGCTTCATCTCTATATTTGCAGATTGCACCTGGACTTCAGGGTGTGGTTCAGGCCGTTTTGCTGGCCTCCTCCTCCTGCACACTTACAACAGCAGTGAGTGGAAGGACACAGTCATCTTGCAGAGCTCAGAGGAGGGAGGCAGGACTGGGCATGGGCTGCTATACTGATTCCTGAAATGAAACACTTGCTTTGCCAGTGTGCAGGCTGCAGTCCTTTTTGGGCTACGGAAAATATTTCTTCTGGCAAAAGAAAAAAAAATCAGACACTATCTTAGGCTTCAATAAGGAAGGGAGTCATTGTTCTTGCTGAGATAGTTGTTCAAAAATAAAGGAGCCCCAAGAGTCACCAGAGCCTGGGACAGTTACTTGAGATACAGAGGGGTGAGCAGAGGTAAGTTCTCTTATTCCATCCCAGGTGACTGAACAAATTACCACTGACTGGGTGACCTGTAAACAATAGAAAGTTATTTTACAGCCGTGCTCGTTAGTATTTGTCAACTTTTCCTCTGGGAAGGGGGAAACTCAATAGAGGAATTGTCTCTATGGGCTTCCCTGTAGGAGCATTTTCTTAATTGCTAAATGATCTGATCAACCGTAGGAGAAACCACACCTGGGTACATGGTCCTGAGTGGTACAAGAAAGGTAGCTGGGCAAGCCAGTGGGAGGAAGGCAGTGAGCAGCATCCCTTCACCATCTTTGCTTCAGTTTCTGCCTTCAGGTTCCTGTCCTGAGTTCCTGCCCTGGCTTCTTTGGATAGTGGACTATAACCTCTAAGCTGAAGTAAACTATTTCCTCCACAAGTTGCTTTTGGTCATGGTGTTTAATTACAACAACAGAAAGCAAATTAGGACTTCAGTCTGGAAAGTGGAACACCAAGACCAAGCAGATCCCCCATGTCAACTGAGGGATGGCTTTCTGACTCACAGATACAATCACATAGTAGGAATGAGAGGGAAATCTCTCTTGGGTCTCTCTCAAAAGCAATAATGCCCTGCTTGAGAGCGCTACATTCAAGTCCCAGTCACCTCCAAAGATCCATCTCCCTAGTACTGGAATCTCAGGGGTTAAAATCTTTTTTGGGGGTGGGGGGTGTTGAGACAGGGTTTCTCTGTGTAGCTCTGACTGTCCTGGAACTCACTCTGTAGACCAGGCTGGCCTCGAACTCAGAAATCTGTCTGTCTCTGCCTCCCAGGTGCTAAGATTAAAAGGCATGCGCCATCACTGCCCAGCCAGGGGTTAAAAATCTTACCTTGAATTTTAGAGAGGAAGGACACGAACATACCGACCACAGCAGAGTCCAGCTGTCTCATAAGACCAATCAGGAGACAGAGAAATTCAGTGAGAAGCAGAGGGCTCTAGAAGAGAAATTTAGATTCAGATTCTTCCTATGCTGTTGGATGACCAGGAGGATGCAGGCATTTGAAAGCTATCTCTAAGGCTTTCTCCACTTTTCCATTGGGTGTGTTGCTTCATGCGAGCAAGCAGCTCACACAGGCTCCACAGTTTTAATTGAAATCATTTAAAAAATAAACCCAGCAAACTCTTGTCAAGAAAGTCATGACTGGGTAGACATTCTCCCTTCTAGAAGCATTCTTCCCTAATGAGTAGACATTAGACAGGAAGTGCCACACTGGGGTGAGAATCAGATAGTCAGTGCCAGCGAGGATGAAGAATTGGACAGAACCAACCCTGGAAGAGACTTCCTGGCCGCAGAGCAATCTACATGATGCTCGAGTTGGGAGGGAGTTGTAAAGGTAGAGGAGCCAACTGGAAAGGGCCTGGTTTCATCGCTGTGGAGGTCTGGAGCTTTGTCTCAGAAAAATCATATCCCCTTCAGTTTTGCATTCCCATTAGTAAGAAGGTGAGGTCAGACTGAGCCAGAAGACTTGGGCATGGCCGTGACCATGAGAGATGGGTCATAATGCTTCTGGAACTACCTAGAGATGGACAGGGGAGATGCAATGGAGGGGTATGATAAGATAATGGGGCAATGAATTGAAAGGTAGAGGAAGAGAAGGAAAACCACATAACCTTTCACAGGTAGCAGAGGCTCTACCTCAGTGGTAAGATGACCATTGGGCTGAGTATGGGGTCCCAATGGAGGAGTTGGAGAAAGGATCGAAGGAGCTGAAGGGGTTTGCAACCCCATAGAAAGAACAACAATATCAACCAACCAGATCCCCTAGAGCACCCAGGTACTAAACCACCAAATGAAGAATACACATGGAGGGACCCATGGCTCCAGCTCCATATGTAGCAGAGGATGGGCTTGTCAGGCATCAATGAGAGGAGAGGCCCTTGGTCCTGTGAAGGATTGATGCCCCACTGTAAGGGAATGGGAGGGTGGTGAGGCAGGAGTTGGTGGGTGGGTGGATGGGCTAACACCCTCACAGAAGCAGAGGCAGAGGGGATGGGGTAGAGGGTTTTGGGGTGGGGGAAAAGCAAGAAGGGGGTAACATTTGAAATGCAAATAAAGAAAATATCCAATAAAAAAAAGATGACTTTTCATCCATTCAGCTTTCCAAATTCATTGAGACTGACAGTCAGTTGGCATTTTTTCTTCCCATTCTCCCCTCTTTAGTTTTACAGATACCTCCTATAAGGCTACCATTCACATTCCTGTCCAGGAGTGGGAACAGCTTATGCTAGACTTCCAACACTGAAGAAGGGAGGGCCTCTCCAAGCCAGCTCAGTCTCTGTTGCTGACATGCTTACTTTAGAAATCATTTGTTGTATGGCATTATTCCTGATGAGACAGTCAGACCTCCACTCACCCCAGATAGTGAACTGACAACAGACCAAACTATGAATAATATCAAAGCCTAGTTAAGTGAACCAACAAGGTTTATTGGTGTTATCTATGGTACCATGGAGCTACTGTAGATGGCGTTGTCTAGAGTTTTACTTATAGGAGCAGAAATGATTTAGACAGTTGCATCAACAATAAAGCCCTCCAGCTCATGAGAACTGGAAACCTGGAAGTCACTGGACAGTTTGCAGGGAGTTCAACAGGCTGGAGGGAGTCCTCTCCAGGTGGCTCAGTGAGTTGGTCACTGTCTTTCCAAGGCTGCTGGCCTTGTTTAAGAGTCTTCTATGCATCTTGACTTTTCTGAAGATAACTATAAGTGGTCTTTATTGCTTATATACCCTTGTTGGGGGAGGGTGCTGGTGAATCTGATCAGTTTCAGGGACATCCTGAACCTATTTTGAAATGTTTACTTACTGTCTTAATGAGCTTCTCTGCAGGGTGGAGTCTTTCACTGCCACTAGAACAGTGGTTCTCAACTTTCCTAATGGAGCCTTTTAACACCTCAACCAAAAAATTATTTTTGTTCCTATTTCATAACTGTTATTCTGAAACTGTTATGAATCATAATGTAATTATCTGTGGTTTTTTTTTTTTTTGGTGGGATTAGACAACCCCTGTGAAAGGGTCATTAGAACTCCAAAGTGGTTCTGTCACATACATGGTGGTTTCCCAAAGGTAGAGGCATAGCTGAAACAGGCAGAACTGTAACTAAAATACCAGGTGTGCTTCCTGCCCTGAGAGGTTGTCCAATCTTCAAGAAATACAAGTATGTTAAATGTAAATGGTATAGTATATTGTATGCTATATAGTATCGTGTAGTATATTGTAGTGTTGTATCATATCATATCATATTGTATAGTATAGTGAATTGTATAACATATTGTAAACTGTTTCTGTGAGTATCTGGAGATAGGACCCGTTCTTGTGTTGGAGCTCTGAGGGGAAATCCCTGATGCATGTATTACAGCATTGAGGGGAAAGGCTTCCCCAGTGGAAGTGTTACAGCTCTGAGGGGACAGATTTCCCCTATGTAAGTGTCACAGCTCTGAAGAGAACAGTTCTGGCAGCTGGGAGCGAAGGAATACTACAAAGTCACAGTGCACAACAAACCTTACACAAGAGATTTGTCGGGAGAGACGCGAGCGGGCAGCTGCTTCTGCTTGGGTGGGAAGCATCTGGGAACTGAGCAGCAGGCAGGCTTTTATAGGGTTTCTTGGGGGACAGATTTTCCAGGGTGGAAATTTCCATGCCGAGGATTGATAAGATTTTAAGCCAAGCCCAGGGATTGGTGGGATTTCATGCCCAGGGATTGGTGGGATTTTGTGCTCAGGAACTGATGGATTTTGTAAGTTTTCAAACCTGCAAGTGGGCAAACCTTTTACCCTACAATTCTAGTTTCATTTCTGTTGCTGTGATAAAGTATCCTGTCAAAACGTAGGGCAGGCAAAGGTTTATTTGAATAAAAATTTCAGGTTGCATCCATCACTGAGGAAAGAAAAGGCAGGAACTTAGCATGGGAACTTGAAGATAGAACACAATATTTTCTAGGACCAGGGGACTCACTTCATGTGTAAGGAAGAGTGACAGGAACCATAGAGGATGCTATTTCATGGTTGGCAGGCAGGCTTGTGCTCAGATAGCTTTGTTACATAGTCAGGACCTCCTGCTTAGGGAATGGTGTTCCTCACAGTAGACTGGATTTTCCTATATCAACTAACAAGATTATCCCCACAGATATGCCCACAAGCCAACCTGATCTAGGCTACTTCATAATAAGGAGGTTGTCTTCTCAGGTGATTACATGATGTGGGAAATTGGCAGTGAAAGCTAACATGACAGGACCCATGTAACAAATACACCAGGAGATAAAAACAAAGACATTTTTCCATGTGGGCTGGAGCAGTCAAGTAAACTTCCAGACCTGAGGGTAGAATCTAGCATTGAGGGCTAGTTTAATTTACACGTGGAGATGGATGGCTCCTTTGATTGAGGACTTGTGGAAGAGACTGGCTTCTTGTCTTTGAAGATGACCCTCTTGTCCATCTGAAGTTTGACATAAAATAAAAATTCCCATAAGCACAAATGTACACAGAAAATTCTTAATCGCACTAGCAAGTCATCTGTCTACAAACACTTCCTGCAGTAACAGTAGTGTCTACTAACATTTAATGAACACTTCAATGTCCTGCACCATCTAAGTGTATTACACATTTATGCTTCCCACAGCCCATGGGCTTGGACATCCATGTTGCACTCAGGGAAAATGAAGCAGAGTGAAGTTCAGTTAGCAGCTAAGGATCACGTATTTGATCCACATTAGAGGTAATGTCTGAATCTGAGAACTCTATCCCAGACAGCTTTGCCTGCAGGTGGTTCTTGTTTTCTGGAACCTATCCTTCTACAGCTGTGGACAGAGAATTGCTCATGCCTTCAGAGAAGCAGTTCCAGGGGCACCGGGGCAGAGTAAAGCCAGTGTCATCAGTATCCAGGCCTGGAGAACTACTTTGCTGTGTATTTGTTTTATTGTGGGGAATGTTACTGTGTTCAGGCTTTTAATTCAACTGTCCTAACTCTACAAGATAAGATGAGAAGAGAGTGGGACCCAGAGACATAGGTACATCTTTGGCTAGTCCCTGATCTCAGTTTCTGTATTCTGGTTCATTCTGGACTTCCCAAAGCAGTCTTACATGACTGTGCCTCCTAATGCTCAAGCCCTCCATGATCCATGTTCTCATTTTTGAAGCACACAGAAGTAGGACCCACTCAGGTTAGCAATGTCACCCTGTACTTGCATACTCTAGAGATCACATCACTACTTGCCCTGGCCTCTTCAGTTATCTGAGAAGGAGAGCCACAAGTGAGAAGCCACCACCATAAGATTGGCCTATAGGAAAGCTCGTGGCACATTTTCCTAATTAGTGATTGATGTGGGAGGGCCCAGCTCACTGTGGGCAGGCAGTGCTGTCTCTGGCAGGTGATCCTGGGGGGTATAAAAAACCAGCCTGAGTCATCCAGTAATAACAAGCCTGTGAGCAGTGTTCCCCCACTGTCTTTGTTTCTTCCTCCAGGATGGCGTCCTGAGTTCCTGCTTTGACTCCATTTATTAAGTCCTGGTTGCAGACTGTAACCTGAAAGCCAACTAAACCCTTTCCTCTTCAAGTTGATTTGACTCATGGTGTCTCAGCACTGCAGTAGAAACCCTAGGACCTCCATTCTTAAGCTAATCATACTTGAAGCTGGGGCTCTCAGTGTAGCCTAGACGCTCATAGCTCTCAGCAGCCCTGGAGAGACAGCTGACATGGATTATTAAAGCGTATGCTGTGTGCCACACAGTTTTGCCCCTGGAGGCACAGAAAATGAACAAAACACTGCCCTCAGACAGCTCAGTCAGGGCCTAGTTTCCTAACATGAGGTCTCTGAATGAGCTTCAGTGGATCTGCATGCACCCTAAGACTAGAGATGTTTTATACTTCTGTCAAGGTGCTCACATTTTTCCCCAGAGAGAAACTTCATTTTAATTTTTTTCAAATCCAATTCTATTAAGGAGTCTGTCATTTAGAAAAGATTGAGAAACACTGACAATGTAGGCAAGTCAGAATCGAAGCAAATACTCATTGTACTAGAAGTTCTGTAGTGAAGACATAAATAAATCATCATCAAGACTAAGATGATGGGGCTGGAGAGATAGTTAAGCAGTTAGGAGCACAGGCTGCTCTTCCAGAGGTCCTGGATTCAAAGCTCCATGGTGCCTCAACTTTGTAATTTCAGTTCCAGGGGATCTAATGAATCTAATGCCTCCAGGGGCATTGCACCATGTGATGTACAGACATACATGAAAGCAAAACACTTGTATACATACATTAAAGAGACACATATACACACATGTGTGCGCGTGCACACACACACACAGAGAGAGAGAGAGAGAGAGAGAAAGAGAGAGAGAGAAAGAGAGAGAGAGAGAGGGAGAGACAGAGACAGAGACAGAGAGACAGAGACAGAGACAGAGAGGACAGGAACTTAAATCAGGGGTAGCACTTACCTAACATGTGAAGGTTGCATCTCCAAGCAATGTGATAGCCACAATGATGACAACAATAACTGTTTTGGTGATAAAAACCAAAGGTTAAAAGTCTTTCACAGGAGATAGAAAGGGGTCAAGGTTCTCTTAGCAACCGATAGCATCTGGAGATGCATGATATCAGAGATATGTGATTAAGTAAGAATTTAATCAAATGAAAGATCACCGAGAAGGCGATCCATGTTGTGGAGTCCAGCACATCTAGTCTGTTCTGTGTTACACACTTCCAGAATTTTGATGATGAGCATGTGGGCTGTGAGGATTTAGACGCTGGATATAGAAGGTCCCTAGAAGTCAAGATTTCAGGTATAGCATAGTTAGCATACCTAAGTTTCCTGAGCCAGTGGAGGATGATCATCAGCCCTACTGGCACTGAGAGAAGATAAAGGTGAGAATCCTCAACATGACCCCAGCACTGAGCAGCTGTGGCTCTGACCTCAGGATACAGGCTGGCTCAGGACTGAGAAGGTCAACTCCATGTTTCAGCTTCCTCTTCCTGAAAAGAGGACTTGCTATTTGATAAATAAATCCGTGCAGTCTTCCCTCCAGACCCTGCCCCAAATAAAAACATTCATGTTACCACCACTTCACAACTGGCCACTGTGGGCCCCTGACAATCAATTACCCACCAGAGATGAAATTATTGTTTAATGGCTCCCACTCTGACATTCATCCCAATCAATAATACATCAGCAGGGATGAAAGAAATTACCTGCCTCCTGCTAAGTGAAAGAGTCCATTTCTATGCAGCACAGCCCTTCACGCCTCCTGAGCAGGCCAGCACAGGTGGGTGGCCACATTCTGAGTGCCTCACACTAGAGAGACAGTGAGTAGCTCTCAGTTGAAGTGCTGTGTGCAGCTGCCCACTCATGCTCAGCAGAGTCAGGCAGGCCTTTGGGGCAGGCAGAGAGGGGGCTGATGGCAAGCAATAAAACGGATCAGGTTCAGGATAAACTCTTTGACACTCTCTCGTCCAATACCCTCTCACTAAACTTATTCACTCCCTGATTTCAGCTACAGAGAGATAGTAAAAAAAAGTTCCTTATGGAATTCTTGTGAACTACAGGTGAATCTTAGCTCTGTTACTTACAGGTGAGCTTGAGCAAATCTTGCACCATCTAGACCTGAGATTTACAGAACTGACATGAGAGGACTGTTGAGGACTAACCAAAAGAATATATATATATATATATATATATATATATATATATATATAATCTCTCTCTCTCCCTATATATAAAATTTTATTTTTGCTTTCCTTTCTATGTAGATTTGGGACCATGCCCCATATATATATATATATATATGTATATATATATATATTTATATATATGATTAAATATATTATTGATGGATGATTCTAGTTTAAGTAAAGATTATTCAAGAGACTGTTTCAGAGCACTTTCACTCTATTTCAATATTTGTATGTCATCAGAAATCAGAGAGATATAGAGATCATGTTCCTCATAGATCAGGCTAGAGGTATTTAAATAAAACCAGAACTCAAAACAAGGCTGACCCCTTCCCCCTCCCCATTTAGCTCCACCCAGCCATTCACCCCAACTTTTAAATGCTGACTGTTGACCAAGAACTAATAGGCCTTGAAGTTATGTTATAGTTAATATATATGTATATATATACATATATATTAGAGTGAGTAAATACAGATATGATAAACAATAAGGCAATATTTGTCTTTTTCTGTCTATCTGTTCTTCCACTAACTAACATAGAGAATTTTGAATAGAGAACCACAGAGTGCGATCATTGCCACGTGCAGCAAGTCTCTGTGACTGATTGGGGTTTTGATGAGCAGATAATGGGTGAACAGAAGGTGTCGGGGCAGGAGTTGCTGACACTCAGACAGTAAAGGCGTTTAGGTAAGGGAGGATATGCCTTATTGTTACTTGATCCAATTTGTACAATCAGTTTCTTACTTGGTCTTCATCCTCCTGTTTTGCGTTATGTTTATTTTCTTCATGGATGAAGGGAAGACAAGTGACTCATCTGAAACCCTAGAGAGACTGGGGACAGAGATGGAACTGGAATTTGCATGCTTTAATTCCCATCCTTGAGCCTTTAAAATTCTTTTTGAATGTCTATTTTTCTCCAAAGTTATTTGTGGAGAAACATTTGTATGGAGTCAAGTCATTTTTTTCATGCCTTACTGAGCTATAATTGACAAGTACAAATGGCCCATTCAAGGTATGCACTGTGATTAGACACAGACACACACTGTAATGATCACCACAATCAAATCAATCGACAATCTACCACCACTCTTACAGTTATTCTTGTGTGTGTCTGCTCATGTGGAGAGACTTAAGAGTCACCTTCTTGACAAAGTCAAGACAAAATAACATTGTACAATTAGCTGTAATCAACATACTGTTTCTTGGATCTCTAGAAAGAATTCACCTTACAACAAAGTTCATAGATTCTGACCAAAACCTCTCTACTTCCTCAATGTCACAGCCTCTGGAAGCCACCCTCTACCATGCTACTCTTAGTTTCTACATATAAACCAGGTCATTCAATAGTTGTCTGCTTGTGCCTGGCTTTTTCACTTTTCACAATGTCTCTAGGTCTATTCCTGTTATTGTAAAAGGCAAAAATTCTGCCTTTAATGGTCAAATGACACTCCTCACACTTTTTCTTTAGCCACTCACCAGTTAGAGGGACTCTTAGGCTGATTCTAGGCTAGGCTAATTCGAATAGTGCTACAGTAAACATGAAAGTGTATATGCATCTTTAATATGCCCATTTCATTTCTGTGTAGGGACTCTTCAACCTTCCCTGTGCACTTTAAAAGGTTAAGGTTCATTCCACAGTGTTGATTGAACCAGGATCCGCTGCATCCCGAGCCACAGTGAGGGAGGGGTTAGTGTAAGATAAAGATGTCATGCTCAGACATGCAACCAACGAGTATCAATATTTCACACTAAGCATTTGATAGAGTTAGAACATTGAGGATGTCCTTTGAGGCTGATGGGCAGTGTCTAGGTAGGATGGTAACCATCTGTGCTGAAATCTGCTAGCTCAGGTCACTGTTGGTTTGATGTAACAATGAACTCTTAACAACTTTGGTATTGCTACTGTTTATTACCTTCATAGGGGAGGAAGAGTCCATTCTTGACATAGGGACTCCCTGACAGAAAAACTGATATTTACTTTTTCAACTCCAGTTTGGCTCTTACTGTCAGAATCCTATTCAGCTTCACCTGGCAGTCTGGAAATAGAGAAGCAATAAGGTTTATGTAAGTGCAGACCTCTACAGCATAGGAGTGTGCGTGATTGTTGAAAAATATAATTGCTAAACACAGCAACCTATACTAGTAATTCCAGGCTGAAGTCCATTGCTTAGAGCTCCAAATAACACAATGTTGTGGTGGTAGATATGTGCTTACTTGTGCATAGTCTTGGATGAACCCCAGGCTCTACCTTAAATATCATTGGAGACACCAAGAACGAGCCACATCCTTGTAGATATGGGCAATGGAGTGGCTAATGTGGTCGGCAACAGAAACCTCTAGATGCAAAGGAGGAGTGTGAAACCTGGAAACCTGCCCAGCAGATAAATGGATTCCTGGAGAGAAGCAGCCATGCGCTATATGCTAAGGCAGAGACTTCATTTTGAATTCATTTTCCCATTAAGCATCCTGGAATGTTCTCACTGGATGTTCACTACTCTGAACTAATGGCTGATGTATTTCCTCCTCTTTTTTCTCACTATCTCCCTGTCTTGGCCTCCTTTTCCACATGAGACATGAGGACCAGTTTACTCATAGTCTTCAGCAGACAAAAATTAAGAAAGTGAGTTTTTGCTACCCTGTCTTTTCTTTCCAATGTACCATCAATATCTCTTCCACAGGGCAACAGTTAGAGATCCAACAGGAACACAACATTTTATTGTATGAATATTTGATGGAGTTCTCTTCTGGGTATTAAGCCATCCCCTTGTTAGGAGCTTCCAGTTCCTCTCCCCTGGAGTCACTGCTAACTGTTGCATCAAATGTCTACATCTTTGCCCTGCTTAGTTCTCTGCTAACTTCTGGGTTAGGTTCTTAGCATCATGAGTATGGGGAGAGAAAGCCTATGTACATAGCTAGGATTTGATGCCTCTTACCAGAGCCCTGGGGCTACACACCTTCCCATCAGCAGTGTTTGCGACTGTCCTAACCCACTTTTCTTGCCAATTTTATAAGGGGAGGTGTCTGTTTTAAAATGCTAATAGTTCTTAGGGAGATGTTAACTAGCAGCCAAATCCAGTGCCTAAAACTTATACCATCTTCTTTGCAGTCCCCTAAAGTGGTTTTTTTTATCACAGCCATTGACTCATCTGCCTCCCACAGCACTGCTGCAGCTCGTTTCTATAGCAGCAGAAACAGAGCACACAGCGAATGTGCCCATAGCTTGATGGTTGTGTGACTCCAAGAGGGACAGTACTCTATAGCTGATGAATCCAGGGAACCTTTCGCACACCCTGGCCATGTCTTTATAGGGAAGTTATATGATCTCAAGGTACAGTGAAATGAGCCTTGTCCATGCCTTGGGCCTGGCTCCACCATCAGTATCCTGTCTGGCTGAGTCCTTCCATTCCTGGACCTTCACGCTTCTGTCTGTAAGACAAAGGATTAGAAGGGATGCTTTCCCGGGAGCTCCAGCTCTAGCTGCAATGATGAAGCTTGGCTGGGAGAATAGCAGCAAGGAAAATGTACTTCTGGGGGTAAGGGATGCCCTGGAGAAAGGGTAGAAAGAGTCTCTGAAAGAACATACATTTTACAACTCACAACATAGTTCTGCCTTTTTGCACAGAAATCTTTAAGATATATTCCCACACAGATCCTGGGATTCATTATATTTCCTTATTTGTATGTATGTATATGTCCACATGTGCACATGTTCCAGCATGAGTCTAGGCTAGGGGACAACTTTTAGATTTTTTTCTTTCACATTTGGGTCCCAGGTAGTCAGGCATGGTAGCAAATATCTATGTGCTGGACTAGTTGTCTGCCCCAGCTCCTGGGCTTATCAACTGCTAAGCACTAAGAGTGTGCTTCTGGGTACTTTCAGCCAAGCCAGTATTGAGATGTGGGGACTGGGGAGAAGGCATCACTTCTTTCAACAGCTTGGGGCCAAAACTTGAAATGGTCTCCCAGCACAGGGTCTTGAATGTTTCATAAATTCTGGTCTCCCAAAAGCTTACAGGGTCCAGGCAGAGTGCTAGTGGCTGATGTATGTCAGCCTTAGAGGTTGTTCTGGTCACCAGGAGGGTTGTTCTAGCAACTTATTTAAATCAAATAGCTTTGCGCTATTTGTCAGGCCACTGAGGAGACTTCAAAGGTCATGCCAAGGTATAAAGTTAGGTCCCCAAAGTCCTGGGTTTTTGCTTTTGTTTTCTAATACACTTCATTAGTCCAGTCACCCTCTCTCTCTGCTCCATTAAGCACCCCTCTTTTTCTGTTAGAAAAGTAGCATTTACTGACTGTGAAGGTATTGATCCTTATCAGCATGAGTATGCCTAGACTCCTCACCATTAAAACAGACTTTAATAAACAAGTGAGGGCCTACTGTGTGCACATGTACTTTTGAGCCTGGTCAGTTGGTTTTGTTCCACTTAATATCACAGCATCAGCCTGTGTTCTTCTCCTGCCTAGACGGAACATATAGACTCCTCGAGGCTGGGAAGATAAGTATTTCTACAGCCCTTCTCCCCATCTGCTTTAAAGCAACAACTATATCTTCTGTGGAAAAGAGTTCCCTCTGATCTCAGCCCAAACAGTCCAGTGAACAGACTTTACTTCCTGAGGCCAAGTGGGGAGAGCACTGAGACAGAGGAGCCTCATTCCTGTCCCTGGAATGAGGCTTTCCCATGGGGGATCAGGCCTGGGTTTCCTATCCTGGCTGTGCTCACCCTGCAGGGGGCCAAGATAATGAAGTAGACTGGTGTGTACAGACACTTTGATTTTGTTTCTTTCCTGAGGAAAGATTCCAGGATGGAAGATGACTGAGCTAAAGACTCATATTTTAAGTTTCTGCATATTTGTGCAGTTTAATTTGGTAATTTACACATATGTAGAAATGCATTGAAACTGAAGAGTAATATCCAAATAACAAGAAGGCCATCATTGCTGTTATGTTTAGCTTGGTCGTTTGAGGACTTTCTTCTAAGTATGTATCCAAAGTATATAATCACTGTGAGTGCTCAGACTAGAGCAATCACTTCATCTGTAAAATGAGAATAATGATAATAGTAACAATAATAATAATAATAATGATAATAAATACCACTTTCTTTATTAGTTTTTATGAAGTCCAAATTAAACAATGTAGGCAAAAGTATTTTGTAACTATAAAAATCAAATAATACTAATAGTGATAGTTTTATTAAGTTTGCCTTGCTTCCCACCTCTTTAGTATCTGGTTATCAAAGGAGACTCAATATCCTTAGTGTGCACTGAGGAATATTTCATGTGTTCTGGAGAAAGGAAGAGTAGTCCTGCTATGTGGGTCAACAGTGATGCCTTAAAGTGATGCTTAGTGGGGAAAGAGTCAGATGACTTCTTCATCCTAACATCCTTGGTAATGACACCAAAGGAAGTGCCTGGAACTTTCTGGGACATATATCACCTGTAACACCTCTCTCTCTCTCTCTCTCTCTCTCTCTCTCTCTCTCTCTCTCTCTCTCTCTTTCTCTCTCTCTCTCTCTTTCTCTCTCTCTCTCTCTTTCTCTCTCTCTCCTTACCCCCCTCCCCCGTATGTGTATGTGGTATGGAATGTTTTGGAGTTTCTTTGTGCTTGTGTATTTCTATGTCTATAGATGACTGTCTTTCTGTCTGTCTGTCTGTCTGTCTGTATGTATGTATGTATGTATGTATGCATGTATGAATGAATGTTTGTCTATGTATGTTTGTGAGCTTCTGTATGTATTGGGAACAGTGGCATTGTGTTTGGCTTATCATTGTGGCTCAGTACTAATGCTATTAGTTGATGGCCCCTCTAAGCAGTGCAACAAAGGGACAAGTGACAAGTGTGCAGGGTGTCCTAAGGGAACAGGTCCAGTCCACACAGCAGAGGGCTCTGAAGCGTCTAGACAATACGTCTTTATAATATCTTCCTGGCTCACTGATGGCACAGTCATCTTTTGATGGGAGAAGCTGTGACTTGCTACCTTTGTCAATGACACACCTGAGCAAATGCCAGCCCAGAGGACCAGAGAAGGGATTCTCTGTTTTATTTTGTATTTTTTCCCAAATAGCAGACAAGACACCTGAAATCAATGAAATTGATGAGAGAAAACTAAGAAAGACCTTTTTGTTTCTGGCTTTGTTCTGAACACCTTAGAGTTGGGGGAGAGCTGCAGACTGGCCTCTTGACTGGCAGGAGGCTGGCCTAGAGCACAGGGTTCTGCTGGCAGCATCTCCTGCTTTCTTATCCTTCCCCACCAGATCCACACCCAGCAGCTGCCCCAAGGTGGGGAGGGGCTCCTGAGGCTCGGCATCCCTTGAAGTCCCGGGAAGGAAGTTGTTTTCGAGGTCAGGTTTCTTACAGACAGCGGGTGGAGCCTGGGGAATAGAGGCTGCTGCGTTTCTACAGACAAATGAAACCTGGGCTGTCCGGGTGGAGCGGAGCCAGCAGGGAGGTTAAACCCAGGAAAGGAAGAGAAAGGAAAGTAGGCAAATAGAAATCACAAGGTGCCCATGTTTGGCTGTAATCTAACATGACTTTTCCCTCTGTTGGCAAAGGGGGGCACGCGATGTTAACATTCATTATCATGTCATATTCGATTGACTGCCAGAATTTATTATACTCTCTGCTGTTACGTACCGAATACTGACAAAACCCATTCCCGAGCCCAAGAAAGGTCTCTGATTTCTAATCTGCACAGAATAACTGGGAGGTGGAAGGCCATCAATACCAGAGTAATGAGTGTCAGAGTGAGGCCAGATCCACAGCACCTTCATTCCAGGAACAGCGGGAAAAGGAGGGAAAAGGAGGCGACTGCGGTTATGTGTGTCAGCCTTGGGATAATGAAGCGTGAGGTGGTCCTGGCTTCCCACTAGGAGCAGAAGGTGTTCCTGTGGCCATCATTTGTGAGGGTGTCAAGGTTATCATCAGCCATGTGCTGTCAGACAGTCTTGGGAAAAGATCCATTTGTATCACTTGGAGATACCAGCTTGAGGCAAGGATGCTTGCTGCCTAAGTCAATTCATTAATGCCTAAATTATGTATTGAGCAACCCCTATGGACCAGGCACTGTTCTAAACTCAGAGAGGTGCAGAAACAAACAGCTGTGGGTCTTCAGAATGTGGTAGTGGGGAGAGCAGAAAGTCTAAGCAATGCTGGAAAGGGAGCTAAGTTCATTAATGGAACTGTGTTTAGTCACTGGAATATTCATTAAGACTGTTGGTTTAAACCACGGAACATATTGCTGGAAACACGAAGATAAATTGAATAGAGTCGTTGTCCCCTTGGGATTTCACAGAGATTATTAGACGAAGAAAGCAGAAATCCATCTGAAGGGAAATAAGAAATAGTAGAGGGGAAGGAAGATAGCTGGTAGTTAGACAGCTGGGTAAGGGGAGGTGCCGATGCCAGTTCTAGTTCCCTTATTGGTTCTTGATTTTGTCAATAAAGAAGGCTGGGAGCCAGTTTCTGTGTGGAAGGTAGAGGTGGGACTTCCAGGACCCAGGAGGAAGAGGAGACACAGGGAAAGAGAGGGGCTTTTTCTGCCATGCTTTGGATCAAGAAGAGAGCAGCAATTATGTAAGATCTCCGGACAGCTAGGGCCTGCAGCCTCCGCTATGGGCCGATGGCCAAGGAGGTCGGTGGAGGGAAGGGGGGCTAAGTGATACAAGCCACTAAGTTTAAGGCAGGGGGAGAAACAGAGATATTATTTGATGAGGGCATATCTTTCCAGGCAGGAGTTTCTGCGCTCAGCAATTGTGCCTAGCTGGCAAGTTCTAAAATAATAAAGTTGTCTGTGTGTCCTTTATCCGTGGATTCTAGGATCTCAGGGGAATGGGCAACGCCTCCTGGAGCAAAGGCAGGTAGAGAAATCGGGTTTTGGGATGGTTGTGATCGATCCTGGGCTAAGCAGGATGGAGCAAAAATGAGCCAAGAGGGGCTAGTAGCGGGGTTGCAGCTCCTGGGCCAAGGCTGTAGAATATTTTTAAAAATACACGCAACACAGATGTGTGGCATGGTGCTCAGAAAATAGACAATCATGGGGGGAAATTCAGAAAAAGATGGAGAGCCATTGGCTGGAAGACTGCCACAGCAAGGTGTGATGTGCAAGAGCTTAGGGCTCTGGAACGGGGGAGACCTGGGCGAGCACCAGGACTTATTTTGCAAGGGTGCCATCTGGGGATACCTGTGGCCTTGGGAAACCATGGCTCCAGACAGTCTGCCTTGTAACCTATCCATCTTCTTAACTTTCCTTTCTTATTTGTATCTTACCTTTTCCACTTATCTTAGCATACACGTTCATAGGTGTCTTTATCTGAGTGGATGCCTGATGATCTCAGGTGATGAGCTTTAAAGGAGCATCCCAGAGATGAGATGGCCATCAGGCTCCCAAGCCCAGATAACTGAGAGAGAAGAGCAAAGGCGCTAGGTTTTCTTCGAACATCTCAAATTACGTTATCTGCTCAAAGACCCATCTGTTTGTGGGAGGTGAGAGTAGAGAAAGCAAAATCCTCAGGGGTCTGAATTCAGGTAAACATGTGATTACAGAAATCAGATGATGATGGCTAGAGATGTGGCTCGGCCTGAATCCCTCAGGATAGAACTAACATCCATACTTTTATTTTTATATTCAGAGATAGGAGAGAGAGAATTCCAGAGAGAGGCTTTGCTTTTTACATTTCTCCCAGCCCTGAGGAACATCATGAGGAATCTAAAATATCCTTGATAGGGGGCCAGAGAATCAGTGCTTTAAAGTCTGAAAGAGTAATTCTCATATGGAATGCTGAGATTTTATTTATATTACAATGATTCAGATTTGCCAGAGCCCCTAAGGATGGATCAACTGAGGGAAAGTTATCTTACCAGTTTCCTGTAAATCCAAGGATTCATTTGCATCTTTGTTTGTATAAATTAAAATAATCATTTACATACACATTTGCATACTGCACAAACTGTGTACATAAGATTAAATTAATTAGCAGCTCTGATACATAAGTTGCATACAACAAGTACCAACACTGTTGGTGTTGTGGAAAAGGAGCAGGCTTTGGAGTCTCTGCAGTAGGATTGGGTTTGAATAACCTATTCCCTATGGGTGGGCTATGTGTCTTCACTCTCCAGCTTTTCACACATACAATTTTGTAGAACAGTATCTACATCAACGGCTTGTTTTATCTTCAGGCAGTTTACAGTAGACAGAGTGTGCCTATGACCATGCTTGACACAAGGAAGAGAGAGACAAACTTTAGCAGAAACCTCTCCCTAGTTCACATATCCAAAGAAGGGTGGGCATCTATGACCCTACTCAGTTTGAATCCCACTCTCAGAGTTAACCCTGTACATATTATAACTCTCATCTCTTCCATACTCCTCCATGCATATTGAACATAGGCTAGCTCTTTGCTCAGCTTGCAGGTGCACCATGACTTGAACTATTTAAGGCACTAGGAGGAAGAAGGCTCATGACCTTTTATTGGGTGAACTATCTAGGAAGCAGAAATCAAAATGGACTTGGCAGAGAGCGGGGTTCAATATACCGAGTTAGAAGCATAAAGCTAAGAAAGGGCAAGACTAGGAAAGGAAGCTTTCCTAACCCAGGTGAAAGAGTAGGGAAAGCCTTCAATTCTGCTGAGGGAGGTAGGACCAATCCAATAAAGAAATCTAATGCATATTGCCCAATGTACAGTCCCACTATGTCTATTTATGAGCTATAAGTTGCTCTTAAGAATGTAGCCTTGGCCTGTATGTTTTAGTAGATTCCGAAGGCAACCTACAAGGAGCCCAGCAGCTAGCTTCCTCCAATTCTCCCTTGAAGAGGAATCTCATTTGCGTTATCTCCATGGCTGTGCCTTGTGAGTGTTGAATGGGCCCTCAGCATTTCTGGCTTATCCTACCATAGGCCCCTGGTTTCACTTTCTGTCCTCTGAGGTGATTGATAGAACCTTCTTCTTCTTTCTGCTTTCTGGTCACTCCATCACTGTGGAGTCTATTTCACTGTGATGAAGAAACAGAAACAACTCACCAATCCAACCTGCCATCGTTCCTGCCCCCAGTTTTTGGTCCCAATCATGATGAGCTCTGTCTTCTTCATCTATAGAGATATCTGCCCTCTGGACTGGATCCTCACTCTTGATTTTCAAAAAAGCCCCTTTACCCTCTTCGTCACCCAAGCAGAGAAGTATAGTGATCATCTAAGTTATCATCCCATTTCTCCATGCTGTACAGCTATATACATGGACCAGATAGCTGTACTCCATCTTAATGTTTTTCATGTCCACTTTTTCTTGTTCTCATTCCAATTAAATGTTGCCTTTACTATATTGGTAAAATTGTTTTACCAGTATCTTTCCTGCAGAATCATTCAATTTCAAAGCTGTATTTCACAGGCATTTTGTGTGTGTGTGTGTGTGTGTGTGTGTGTGTGTGTGTAGTTCCTGAAACATTCTCCTGGCCCAAGACTCTGTGTTCTTGGCATTCTTCTTCCTCATTGGCCCCTTCTTCATCGCCATCTTTGTTTGTTCAGACTGTTGGGAAAAAGCCTGGGCATCTAGTTAGCAGGATGGCTAATCTACAACAGAAAGGTATTTCCCACATTTCTGAAGGTTGAGCATCTGAGACTTCTCCTGGAGTTAGTGCCTGCAGATAGTCTACTTCTGCTTCATAGGTGGCACTATTCAGTGGTTCCTCGTATGGTCTAAGAGACAAGACAGCTCTTTATGGTCTCTTTAACAAGAATACTAACTCCATGCATGAAAGCAGAGCCTTCGTTATATAATAATCTTCCCACAATCCATCAGGATGGGCACAAGTATCCAGATAACAACAAGTGCATCCATATGTTCTAGTTTATCCTGAACTCTTCAATATCTTAGAGTAAGATGCTTCCAGGATTAGTGTTTACAACTTAGTCTCATCTAACTTTACTCTTTAAGTGATCTCCTCTTTTTCCCTGTCTTTAAACAACTTTCATTTACTGATATCTTCCATTGCTAGCCATGTTCTTATTTAGAGATTGGAGTGTCCAGCTGTCCCCACTTATTTATATGATGATACTTATTAAAAGGCATTAATCAGAGTTCTCCAATCCTGACTTTCCTCTAAACCTCTTTCTCTTATTCATCCAAGTTATTTAGACCATAACTCTTTGGTGTTTATGTGTATGTATGTATGCATTTTATTTTTTTGTGTGCATTTGTGCATATGTGAGTGTATGTGGTATGTGTGTGTGTGTGTGTGTGTGTGTGTGCACATATAGAGGCCAGACCAGAAGTAAATCTTGAGTGTTATGTCTCAAAAATTATGCAGTTTTGAGATAGTCTCTGGCCTGTATTCACCAAGTGGGTTAATCTGGTTGGCCCGTGAGTCCCAGGAATCCACATGTCTGCCTTTACAGCAGAGGGGTTATGAATGTACATGATCATATCTGGCTTTTTTATATGGTTGCAGGAGTCAAATATTGGCCTTTATTCTTTTGCAATGAGTAACCCACTTAGCTACCTCCGCAGTACCTTTTCAAAAACTCTTGCAGTCATCACAACTCCCTTTCCACATCCTACAGTCAAACACTGAGTAAGTGGTCCAGGAGCAGCTTTGGACATCCCTTTCTGGGTTTGATGACTTTTACCTCTTCTACCCTAAACCATTGCACCATTCCACGGCATTTCTTTGGTAGCCACTGACTCATTTTGCTGCCATCTTTTGTGAGCCCCCATGCTTTCTCCATACAGCATCAAGGCATTTCTCTGCCAGCAATTCTACACAGCATCAAAAGGAGGCATTTAGTGGCATTCAGCTTGGACTGGCCTAGGCTAGAGGCCTCAAAGAAGGCTCCAGTGACAGAATGCTTTCCTAGCAAGAACAAAGGTTAGTTTTTACCCCCAGCACTGAAAGCAAGCACAGAATAAAACAAACTAATCTTGAATTTGAGCTGAGGCAAAATAAATATCTTTTTCATAATTCTACAGTTTTGTTTTTGGTTTTGTTTTCTGTCGTAGTAATTTCTAACCCCAATAATCTCAAACAAAAACCACACAATATAGTCTATAAGCGATAAGCCTATATTGGGCAAAACTAGCACTATACTAACTTATTCCCCAGCTATGAGACCTTTTGTTACTTGTAGTTTCTCCTGGCCACATGGTTCTGCTCCATCTTCACTTCTTTTTCCTCTTTCTCTCTGTCTTCTTTCCTGTCCTTCTTGTCCCCTCTCTCTTCCTGCTCTCACTTTCAAAGACCTCCTATCTCACCTTTTCCCTCCACTGCCAATCACAGGCTCTAGCCTCTATTGACCAGTAAATGGGGAGAAGGTTCACATCAGAACACCTGAGTGAAGGATTGAGTGCTCATTCTGAGGCCACCCCTCTTGGGGAAGCAATTAACATCAGAATTAAAACAACATCAGGACAACCCACATTTCCCATTTTTTGTTCAGTTAAAAAGGCTCTTTGTCTCAGATATAACAATTATGTAAATTATAAAATATAATATACATTTAACATCTAGTCTATCATATTTGTCAATTTAGACAAAGTACTCTACCATCTATCCTAACTTAAAGAGTTTACAATTCTGTCTCTGAATTATGTTAATTTTTAAATTTTATTATTATCTGAAATCCATCCTTTCAAATCTGGAACATCTTTAATGCTAAACAACGTAAGTTCAATTATGAGACTATAACTAGTCTTCAATGCTGACAGAGATCTGAGAAGGAATTATTACCTGAATATGTAGGAAGCACACAACCATAGCTTCCCAAACTATACAATTTGTAGAGACAGTTGACTGCCTGGATAGTTCTCATATTTTTTTATAATGTTGGAGCATCTTTCTTCAGCCTTCTGGCCCAGAATCATCTGAAAAACCTTAAGAGAAGCAAGATTTATGAAGACTAGCTTACTCTGTATTGGCAGAGCTTAGCAGTTGACTATCCCATATCTGTTTGTCCTTTTTATGACAGTATTTTTGTCTATAGATGAATTAGGGCAATTCTTGCCCATTGGCTACCTTGCCACAACTCCTGGAGGTAATGATGCTCAATATCTTCTTTGAAGTGGAATGGGGATACTGTTAAGAGCACACATGTCTTGTAGTCAATTGATCTTAGTAATGAAATAATATTAAATAACATATTTTGTGGATTTCTGACACTTAAAGAATGAATATATATGAATAATATACATTATATATATTAACTGAATTGTCAAACATTGATTATTCTTAGTTATTTACTATTTAAATAATCTTGAAGACACTTGTTGTAATTAACTAAATTAGAATCTAATATGACCATGAGTTTCAATATCTGACTATTAACTTATATTACTTAATCATCTTAAACAGCTTGTAATAGTAGCTATTATAAAGACTAAGTCTAATCCTTTGTATTCTTAAATTATTTACATAGAAACAATGCCTATTCAAGGGTGGTGATATTAATTTAAATTTTGTATCAACATACAAAACTTTATATCAATGGAAACCTTAAACCTGTATCAGTACGTAAAATCTGTACCAATGTAAGGAATTGTAACTTCAATTTTGCTTCAAACATAACGATTTTTATCAATGTAAGATTATGGCTATACAATAATTTGCTTAAGAGTAAATTTAGTATCCTATCCCTATTTATCTATTTCTATAATTTATTTAATACTACTATATCCCCCCTTTTCTTTTTCACTCCTATCCTTCATCTAGAAGAAAGAAAGAAGAAGAAGAAAGGTAGAAATCCCTGAGTCTAAGCTCTCTAGCTTTCTCCCTGTCCAAGGCTATCACATTTGTAAATTATCCCTTAAATGACAACATTTCTATAATTCATAAAATAACAAGAATCATCCACACCAACCTAAGGAACAAGGAGGATGATCTTCTTTTCTTTGTTTCTACCTGAATTGTGGCAAAGATTTCCCTTCTGGGGGCCCAGAGGAAAATTGGCTTTGTTAAAGGAAGGCTAGCTTGCATCCTTTTTTGGTTATTATATTCTCTCTCTCTCTCTCTCTCTCTCTCTCTCTCTCTCTCTCTCTCTCTCTCTCTCTCTCTCTCTCTCTCTGTGTGTGTGTGTGTGTGTGTTGGTGTATATGTGCATATTTCTACCTTCTAGTGGTTCCAGGCATCCCTTAGATTTTGGCTAATGATTGCCTCCATCCTCTCATAACTTTCTCATTCATATTTCTTTTCTGCATGTCTTCTATAGAGAATTATGCCAGTAGATTTAAGGCCTCCATGAATATTTCAGGATGAATCCTTTTACACTCTCTTTCATTATATCTTGGTTAAAGTTATTTTTTGTGCAGGTTTCAACCATGGGTATGTTCTGGCTTTCAGGATGGGGACCTAACTTTTAAGGATTCCATAATTCAAATCTACCCTAGCTTGCTTTCTATTGCTGTGATCAACGCTATGACAAAAATCAACTTGGAAAGGGAAAATATTTAATTCATCTTATGGCGTACAGTAGGTTATAAAGAGAAATTAAGGCAGGAGCCTGGATATAGAAACCTGGGGCTAGAAGCTGAAGTAGAAGCCCTAGAAAACTGCAGCTAACTGGCCTCTTATGGCTCAGTTTGCTTTTGATTCAACCCAGAACCACATGCCTAGGTATGTCATGGCCCACAATGGTCTGGTTCCTTTCTGTATCAATCATCAGTCAGGAAAATAACCTCAATCAGACTTGCCTACAGGCCAGTCCAATGGAGGCATTTTCTCTGCTGAGGTTTTTTCTTCCCAGATGACTATAGCTTATATCATGTTGTCAAAAAACAACAAGCACAAGCTTATTGAAATTTTCCAATAAGAATTTAGATCTAAGAGGCAGGTAGATTTCTGAGTTCGAGGCCATCCTGGTCTACAGAGTGAGTTCCAGGACAGCCAGGGCTATACAGAGAAACCCTGTCTCAAAACAAACAAACAAACAAGCAAACAAACAAGAATTTAGATCTAATATTTAGGGGAGTGCTTGGATTCTGTTAAGAGCTGCAGTAGTTCTTCTTTGATCCCTGGGCTAGAAACATATGAGCCAAGGACATGTTAGTAGTGTAGTGTTCCAAATTTTCTTACTATTTCAATGTGTGTGTGTGTGTGTGTGTGTGTGTGTGTGTGTATGTGTTGTATGCGTATGTGAATGCATGCATGTACTCATGTGTGCACTGCTGTGTGTCCAGGAGGAGGCCAGAGAAGGACATTGGATGTCCTGCTCTATCTTTGCCATGTTTTCTTGAAACAGAATCTTTTCCTGGGTATGAAATTATGCTAGCAGCCAGCAATACTCCTGTTCCACCCTTCATAGCACTGGTCATAGGTACATGTTCCAATACCCAACTTTTTATATGGACACTGGGGACTAGAACTCATGGTTTTTGTTTGGCAAATGCTCTTACCATTGAGTTATCTTTCTTTCCAATCCCTCTTTGCTATTTAAGTTTTTTTTTTCAATGTCAGTTAAATGTATGGCCTGGATTATCCCAGGGCCACTCACATAGGTCTTGTGTTCTTCAGTGGGCATGCATTCAAAGGCCACTCCTCAGAGACCTTTCCTTACCTCTCTTGGCCTATCTCTATCCTTTTACTGCAATGCAATTGCTCTTCACAGTTCTATTTATAACCTGACCTTATGAAACTCATAGTTTGCTTCTGTTTTATCTTTCCATGACAAAGGACTTTTTTGTCTGAATTGTTTACCACTGAATCTCTAGCTTCAGTAAAAGAGACTTGGAAGAGATGAGACTTAGGGGAGTCTTTGCTTCAGGAAAAGAAGACACAGAAGTCCCCAAGAAGTGTTTATTAAACGATGAGGAAATCCAGTAATGCTTCTGTGTTCGAAGAGCTGGGTAGGTGAAGGGAGAACAGGTAGTGATACCATTCTTCTTATGCTCCCAGGCAACTCATTAGAAATGGTTTAACTTGACTTATATTTATTTCCTATAATTGCCTGTGGGAATCCAGGGAAAGTCAGGTCCCAGATGTAGTGATAGAAAAGAGGCTCTGGAGGGTTTCCTTCTATCGATGCCACTGGCAGCCCCTGCTCTCTGTTTGGCTTAAGTATGCCAGCAGTGTTAAAGCTTACACAGAGGGAGAGAATCTGGGCTTTGCTTATGCTCTTCTCTGGCAGGGGTCGGGTATAGGAAGGAGTGAAATGTTCCCTTGGAGTGAACCCTTCCTACTGAGAATTCTAGAATGAAAATGAATTTAAAATATCATGGCTTGGCAAGTAGTTTGTTTTATTCTTCATTAAATTTCCAGCACAGAGCCTAGTGCCTGTCACATAATAGGCACTCAATAAATATTAGTAAAATAATGAATTCTGTTGGGGATTCCTTATGCAGCTCCTGTAGAATTCAAATGTGAGACTTGATACTGCTGAAGAGAAATCTGGCCATATCTTAGGACCTGTAGGGCTAGCTGGAGGCCATAGTATCCAACTCACTGAATCTTCTGCTCCCTGTTAAGATGGATAAAACTGTTTTGGTTAGAAGAAAAGGAGCCTGTAAATTTGGCTAGAGCAAAATGCCCCTTGCAAGGAGTTCTCTGGCATTTCTAATGGAATCCACAGATCCAAGGACCAGGACACTGCTGGGAACCCTTGGAAATTTAGTCAGGTCTTAGGAAGACCATCCAAGGACTTGAAAGACTGCCAGCTTCCCTTGCCCCTGCATCTTAGCTTTCCTTGGCTACAAGCTGGAACCTTTCTCTTACTAGCAAGCACAATGGCTATAAACAGCTCTTACAATTCAGTGCTTAAGGAAAAATACAGGCTCAAGTGACTCTCTGATATTGAACTTCAGACCTGAGGAGAATGGGAAGTTGTTTTAGCTGGTTATGGGTGTCACAGGTAAGCCAATCCATTTCCATCAGAGGGTAGGATCCTGTGATAAAACAGCCATACCTGGAAAACTATGGGAGAACGAATTTATATGCAATCTTTCTGAGAGCTAGTTCTGCATGCACCACGTGAACATCCATTTTGCTTATAGACATCACTCATATCTTACGGGCTACTTCACAAGGAAAGCTTGGATCACATCTGGCAACTTTCTAGGAAATTTGGAGTTGCTGAACTCATGCTGAAAGAGTTGGCAGTGAACAGAAGCAGAAAGGGTACTGTGGGAGATGACCTGAATCAGGTTAGGTTGAACAGCACTCAAAACCCAGGAGGTTCAAAGTTATGAGGAAGCAGGGACCATATGTAAGGCAAGAAGGTACATATCCTACCTATGCAAGAAGCATCACACCCTACAGACAGGAGCCAGTGGCTTTGATGAACTTAGGGAGGAATGTGGAGGAGATATGAAAGGTGTCACCTTTAAAAGAGAAGCCAGTAAGTGGCTCTAGCTTGGTATGTGTCCTGGTTAAGTTTTCAGTGCTACCTTGATACAACTTCGAATTACTTGGGAAGGAGTTTAATTGAAAGGTTTCCCAGATCAGATTGGCTGATGGCCATGACTATGAGAGATGGTCTTGATTGATGATTGATATGGGAGGGTAGCCCACAGTGGGTGGCACCATCCTTAAGCAGATGAGCCTGAGCTGTATAAGAATACTAGCTGAACATGAGCCACAGAGTAAGCCAGTAAGCAACATTCTCCCATGGTTTCTGCTTCCAGTTTCTCACTTGTGTTCCTGCCCTGAATTCTCTCAGCAGTGTACTATAACCTGTGAGATAAAATGAACCCCTTTATCTTCAAGTTGCCTTTGGTCAGACTGCTTTATCATCTCAACTGAAACCAAATCAGAATATCTTGGTTTTATTGTAAGTACACCTGCAGGCAGTCCTAGGGCTGAAACAGAATAAGAAAATGAGGGCCAGAGTCTTTATGGCAAAGCTTAACATGGTGAAAAAGGTTTTGGTCACTTTGTAGTGAGGGAAGTTTTGGTCTGTAGTCAGGCATCTTGATGGAAGTCTGGCCATCAGTGAAAGATCTTAAGCAGTGATTTTCAAATCATCATAACACATTCATCTGGGGTTACCTCCACCCAAGGATTAGAATCTCAGGTTATATTGGATTGATAGAATCAAGGAAAACTAAGAATGCACATTTTTATTAGGCACTTTAAAAAGTAGTTCCCTTCAGCATGAAAGTTTAATTTACCAATTTTGTATAACTAACACACACACACACACACACACACACACACACACACACACACACACACACCCCTAGCTACAGAAGAGAAAAGCTGTACATAATTCTGTATTAAATCATTATTATCCCTGCAAAATATGTTTATTATGATAAAATTTTCCCACAGTGATTGATGGAAACACTTTAATTAATAGCATCAAGAAGCTGATTTTTAAATATCATATTTCTAACTAGATTTTATCATTTAATTTTAATTCAGCAGTTATTGCTTAATCACTACTGGTAGTTTGTTACTGATAGCAGATCCTGAAAACATACACACATGCCCTGGTCCCTAGAACTGTGAATGTGGTCTTATTAGAAAAAGTGGTGTAATTAAAGGAAATCATTTTTATGCCTTTGCAAGTACAATGCAAAGACCCTGAGATGAATACATTCTAAACCCAGTGGCAAATATCTTTATCAGAGTCAGAGGAAAAAGGCTCCATGAAGATGGAGGAAGAGACCGAAGTTCAGCCTTAGCATAGAAGCAACAAGAGCAGCCAGCAGCTGGAAGGGGCAAGCAGTCTTCTCCTGAAGCCTTCAGAGGGGTCTCAGGTAACACTGTGACAGTGGGCTTGTGACCTCTAGGGCCATAAGAGAATAATTCTGCCAACAAAGACATTTTCTTTCTGCTCGTTTGTCTTAATGGCCACAAGGAACTAATGTTAATGGCCACAAGGAAATAATGTCATTCCAATCCCTTTCTTCTAGGGAAGTCTTGTAGCAGAGAGACAGAGAGGGGGGAAAGGAGAGGGAGAGGGAGAGGGAGAGGGAGAGGGAGAGGGAGAGGGAGAGGGAGAGAGCACTATTGGGCCTGGTTTGAGATCTGAAACCCTCAAACTCAGTGACACACTTTCTCCCACAAGACTACACCTACTCCAACAAGGCTACACCTCCTATTAATGCCTAAAAGTCCCTATGGGCCTATAGGGGCAATTTTATTCAAACCACCACATGGAGACTCAATAGATATAACCTCCAATTACATACTCTCCAAGATCTACTTTTTCTGACTAGATCCTCTATCCAGTACCTCCTAAAAATCTATTAAAAACGTGAAGCCGTTAAGTAGATTAAACCTTATATAATTACTTCTGAAAAGACCTTCACAGGCATACTTGGAGATAGAGTTCACAAACTTGTACTTGATTCTCAAGTCAACCAAGCCGGCATTCACGATTAACTATTGCAATCTATTTTTCGAAGCTCATTTGTCATGCTTGTTTTGTGTCTTGGGCATGATTTTTAAAGCATGTCTTCAATATTTACTACATCTTAGGAACTGTGTCTAGTGCTCCACAGGAGTGCTTTAAAATACACTATTAATTTATAAGCTCATAACATTATTGTCCTCCTTTTGGTGAAAGAAACTTTGGTTAAGGACATTCCTGTGCTTTCCCGTCATCACTGAGCTGGACAGCGACCTGATGGTGATTTGTACTTGGGACATCTGAATCCATAACCCTCAGGCTTTGGGTTTTCTACAGAAAATTCTGTACTTGCTATTTTGGAAACAAAGACAGTTCAGAAAAGCAGAGGTTCCCTCTCTGGCTGGTTGTGTCTTGCTTGAACTGGTACATCACTACCTGTAAGTTTTCTTTTGCATCTTGCCCAAAAGAGCTTTCTTTCTCCATGCCATTTTCCTGAGCATCTCATCCTTTCTTTGGCTGACCTGCAACTCAGATCCTTTTTCCAGTCCAAAATAACCAGAGAATTAAATGTGGAGATCGTTCTGAAGTATCTCATTCCAGCTGTGCCACAGATACAGTGCTGTAATTTGTCTCTGTGCCTCTCTATGAAATCTCTCGATGGTTGGAGTAAATTAATATTACTGCATAATGCATAAAATACTAGGGGTCATATTTTATTTTCTTCCATCTGAGGTTTTGGGGAATTGTATTAAAGAGTTAGGCTTGCTCATTTCTTTCTAAACCAATGTGACTAAGTTTCAACACCCCTTCCTTCCCATTTCCCCAGACTTATTATACATATGTGCTTTGTGTGTCCCTGTGTCCTTGCCATTGGGATCTCCTTAATACAAAATTTCCAACAAGCAAGGGAAAGGGTAGAAGAAATGAACCTGGTCATCTGCTGATGCTCCAAAGAAGTATAAAAGAAATATACAAATTAGTGCTAATACTAAGGCTAGTTTTAAATTAAAATCATCATTCCTAACACACACAGACACACACACACAGACACACACACAGACACACACACAGACAAGATTTTGAAGAAGAAAAAAAATCTAACTTATTCACTTGGGGTTATTTATGTAAATACTTTCAAGAACAGGCCTAAAGGCATTTTTCTTTTCAGCAGCCCTGAATGGTTTCTATCTTTTTCATCTGTTTTCATCTAAGTTCCACTTTAATGTCCTTTAACTGTATAGTTTTATGTGTCACCACTGATGCTAGTCGCCAGATAAATACTGGAGAGTGCTGGCATACATCTTCTTTATGGGGAATATATATACAAAGTTACTTCTGCACTTGGACACGTGCTCCATATATTTGGAACCTGCAGCTGACAGATGAAATAATAAACCAACTTTGTAAAGTAACAGATTCCCAATAGTTTAAGGCATTGAAGAAATCTTGACAACCCTTTTTATTATGATGTATAGACAGCATCCATTCAGCAGCACACATTGATTTTTGTTGTTGTTGTTGTTGCTAGCAAGTTCTATGCCTAAGCATTGGAGAATACCAGATGACTAAAATGTAGGCCACATTTGAGACTTAAGGTTTTGAGACTTAGGGCAGGTCTGGGTATAAATGACCTGAGAGAGAATAATTCAAGTGGAATGTCATGGGAACCAAGAAGAGAGAACTATTGACACTTTGTGGACATAGGTTGCAAAATACAACCAGATTTACCTATTTTCAGAGCAACAAACACTTATTAAATTAGGTAGACTCAGATCTTTAAAAAAACCACTTATTCTAATTAAAGAAATAGTGATAAGTAGGTGACAAATTATTCCATGTTTGTTTCTTCTCTAAGGAAAAAAAAAAAAAAACTATTACAAGCCATCGTGAACAGTGATTTTCTGTTAGTAAGTTCTGGCTCCAGTTCATGTGGGAGAAAAAAAAATCATGAAAAGTAGCCGTGATAGCTACCTTCAAATATTTGAGGTGCTGTCATGTAGCAAATGAATTATAGTTGCTTAGAAGTCTAGAGGTTGCTGGCTGAGTCCCTAAGGCAACACTTACAGGAAGCAGTGTCTCTAGCTTTGTATGAAAAAGAACTGTCTCTTTGGGAATGGCTTCCCCAGGGAGCAGTGAGTTCCCTGTCAGCAGGTAGATTCAAACTGAGCTAGATGACCTTTCTAGTTTCCTTCCTGTGGCTGTGATAAAACACGCTGTCCAAAAGCGACTTGTGGAAGAAGGAGTTTGTTTTATCTTCCAGGTCACAGTTTACCATTGAGCGAAGTTAGGACAGGAACTCAAGGTAGGGCCTTGATGGGAGTCCTGCTTGCTAGTCTACATAACATCATCTCTAATCGGGGAACTCGTAGCCATGGAAGGATAGCAGGAACTGTAGAGGATGAAGCCTGCAAACTAGCTCACTCTCATGGCTCACTATTGGACATATGCTTAGAAACTTTCTTATATAAGCCAGGACCACCAGCCTAGGGATGGTATTGCTCATAGTGGGTTCGATACTCCTAAGTCAATTAATAATAATCAAGACAGTCTTCCACAGTCATGCCAACAGACTAGTCTGATAATGACAATAACTCCACAGTTCCCCCATCTCTTTCTTTCTATCTCTCTCCTCCTCTTTCTCTTCCTCCTCAAGGTGATTCTAGACTGTGTCAAGGTCATAATTAATGCTAACTGGGACAAACCATGGGAAGAAATAAACCAGCTTGTTTTCCCTCAGGCCCAGTGAGCTCTTCATTGTGTACAGACATTGATCCTGGATTAGAAATGAGAAAGATCTTTTGCTGGAGAACGTCATGTAACACATAACAGTGGTGTTTAGGACAAAAGATTCTCATTCCTTTTTTTGAGATCTCCAAGCAGAATAATTCTATTCTATTATCCACTCTAACTTCCTCAGGCCTTGAGGGAGAAAGACAGATATTATCATTGCAGTCCTATAGAGGAGGATGTTTCTAAAACACAGCTAGGATCACATCTACCTTCCATCAGGGTAGGAATACAAGGCTTATTTCATTATGAAATGGTGGGGACTTTCAGGTTCTTAGAAGAAAAGGAGACAGAAGGGCAAAGTAGTGTTTATTTATAAAGCCAGATTTTACATACAGTGCCCGCTAAGGATTTAGTACCATGCTTCAAGTGAATAAATCCCTCCAGTGTCAGAGACATAAGACGTTGTCAAGCTGCCTGTGAGACAATGTGATCATAAAGTCTTAGAACCGAAATACCTCCAGTCACCTTGGTAAGAAAATAATCCTCTCTCAAGTGATGCTTTGAAGTTTAATGGAGTTGCTCCCTATGCAGTAAATGACGCCTAGTGCTGCGTTGAGCTCTTGGTGTGCGGCTGCTGGAGCAGAGAAGGGATGCCTGCTTGTTTCCCAACTCTGAGGCCTCCCAGGCTGATCCCAATCTGCTTTTATAACACCAGTTCCCATAACTGTCCTATCCCAAACATATGCTTCCTCCAAACCATCTCAGCTTGCCTAGGAAGGCAATAGGGAGGTTACAACCTGGGGCTCTGCCAGGGGAGGGTACGAGATGCCCTTTTGATTTGAATGTGATTTTAACTGAACAAGTAAGATGAAGTTAAAAATCAAGGCCAGTCTGGGTGTGGTTCAATAGCTAGTTTGGACCAGCGATAAGATGTGTGAATATATATATCTAGCTAGGTAAGCAGGGTAGAGATGCTCACCCAGAGAACTCATGCTAATGCCGTGCTTGGCACACACAGAGGAGCAGAATGAATAGGCTGAAGTCAGGAATCTTCAAGGCTAGAGTTGGAGCTTCAGTCAGCCCAGGGTACAAGGAGTCACAGCATTTACCTCCATACAGAGACATTTCTCTGGAAGTGGCTGGCAATCAAATACCACCTTATCATAAGATACTCCTGAACAGTATTAAACCCCTGAGTGGAAGAGAAGGACATACCTGGTACCGTACTGTCCTTCCTATGGGATATTCTTTATTCTTATTTCAGTGAAGCTCTGAGAACAGGTTGCCAGCATTTAGGACACGGAAGGATTTCCTCATTGGGACACTGAGGTGATAAAAGGGTTTAAGAGTGACAGAATTTACAACAGGCCATCACTAGAGCTGTACACAGTTCACTTTCAAGTGCAGCACAGAGCAGAGCAAATGCAGGGGATGCTGAAGTTAGCATCCAGCTTCCTTGTTTTGAGAAACTAATGGCTGTCTTCCCTGCAGCTCTGATGCAGTCCGGATCCTTTTCACACTACCTGTGCTGTCTGTAAATAGAAATGTCTGCCAGCACTAATTTAAATAGCCCTACTAAAAGAACTTTTCTGTCAATGAGCATTTCACAAAGGGCACATTTTAAGGCATGGGTCAAGCTGAACTTTAGTATATTTCTGGGAAAGCTGGTATGACTATCATGGGTTTGAGGTGTTGCTTTGCCTTCTCCTTAAGATTGATGAGGTCAAGTAGATAGGCAGGAATTAGATCATGCAGGACTGTGAGGCCACACGATAGCTTTCCCATCAACCTAGAAGTCTAAGCCCATTGGAGAACATAAGCAATAGTAAATAGTTCTACAAGTAAGGCAGTGAGGATGGCTGACAGAGAAACAAAATCCCCGGAACCTGTGGGCGTGTCATCTGATTCATCTCTCCTGAGGCCCGGTCCATTTCATCCTCCAGTGGGCAGATCATCTCCCAGGCAGACTGAGAAGCCAGCAGTGGAATGCCAATTGTGCCTCATGTACACTGATGTAAGGAGAAGGTTCCCTAATATGTGAATTAAGAGGTTGACAGTAGAGATCAGGAAACAGACAGGGAATTTTAAGTATTTTCCATGATGGGAATAGAACCAGCTTTAATTTGGATTAAAAGATACCTAAAAGAGCCATTATGTGTAGGAACAGATTTCATTCTTTATTTTCCTAGCAACTTCTGACTTGAACCAAGTGCACAGCTTTTGGCCTTAAGAACCTGGGAGGCTTTGTATTTCTAGAAAGTTTGCCTATGTGATGGAGAAATGGGGGAGGTGATTCCAGTACAGAAACAAGTTCTCACTGTGGGCTCAAGCAACCTTTTCTTGGCTTTGTTTTTATTTTGTTTTTGTTTAGTTTGTTTGTATGTTTTCGTGTTTGAGGTGATGATCTCTATATTTGGACTAGCCTATGATGATGGAGCTAGAACAGATATGATCAAAGGAATAGAGTGAAGAAAACTTTCAATCCAAACTGGAAAGCATATGGGATCCTTCAGAAAAAAAGATCTCATTGTTAGGGTAGGGAGATGGGATTGGTTAGAAGAAGTGGGCCCTTTCGTTGAGTTTGGGAAGACCTAAAAACTACAGTGAAAAACCCTGTCACATTCAATTTTGTGTTGTTAGAATTCAAGGCCCAAACCAAGTCAACTCATAATGAAATGTATTTTTTATAGGTATGGAGGCTAGACAACCAAGAATCTAGCCTTGACAGAAAGCCTCTCTTTTGCTCTAGGATATCACGTGGCCACACAGAGATAGATGAGTGCTAACTTGGGAGTTATCATCATTTTACAAAATAACCCTAAAGACTGAATTAGATTCAAATCTTCTCTAACAGGCCCTAGTTTCAAAGGCCATCAGTGTATGACTGGGGATATCATAGGAGGTTTTTGGGAACAGAGCCAAATCATAGCACCTGCTATAGTTGCTATAAATAGTAATATACAACTAAGAAACCTGGCATGATGGCACATACCAGTGATCCTAGCACTCAGGAAGCTCAAGATAGGAGGAACTTATCTCAAGAAGAAAAGCAAATCCAAACAAACACAATCCATCAGCCAACCAATAACAGAAACAATTAAGGTCCGTTCAGAATGAACAGGCTCATCACATTTCTGCCATTGACATATGAAGGGTGAGTAAGGAATAGATGGCAATGATAACTTAACCTAAAATATCCTGGACAGAGAATGTCAGTTCAAAAGCACAAGAGTAAAAAGGAGCTCATTGCTTTAAGCACTTTGAAGGTAGTTTAGTGTGACATGGTAACAGAAGAGAGATCATAAGAAATACGCTCATGAAAATTCTTGTTGGACAGTTTAAAGAACTTTGACAGGGAAGACCTTAAATGAGCTTTAAAAGTGAGAAGAGAGGGCACTCACTCTCTGCTTTGGAATACAGGCAGCCAGTAATAGTGAAGTGGTTGAGAATGAGAGACCTCACGATTGGCCACGAAATGATGTGGATAGGGCATGAAGAATATCTGTGTTAAGGGCTGACTGCAGACACACAGAAAATAAAGGTTCCTTAAAAGGAACATGGTTGGCATGGCTAGACGATTTGAATCCTTGAAGCGTTTGTGGGAGTGAAGTGACCACAATGACTGACCAGGTTTCAGGTTATGGTGACAGGAATGTCAATGAAGATGGGGAAACAAAATGTGTTTGTAAATTCAAGAAGAGCAGGAGATCAGGGAGAAAGAAAGCCCTCTGGTTTTAGGTGTGCTAGGAAGAATACCGTGAGAGAAGCAAGAAAGGACATCTGTAATATTTTGGAAATAAGTCAGAGTTGGGAGGTTGGATTTAGGGGATATCAACTCACTCACATGCAGCCAATGAGAAATCTAAAATGGATATAGCTGTGCAAAAACCTCCTTTTTCTTCCTTTCACATAATGTCTGAATGGTCATGGACCTGAAGATACACTCAGTCCCTTCAGCTGAACCCCACCGTCATCCTCATTTTATAGCAGTATTATTTCTTTGACAAGTTGTTTCCACTGTTAGATTCCCCTTTCAACTCACCTATAAAATTACAGACCAGTCCAAATGATAGAACCTTCACTTAATATCTCTCTATATTAAGACGGGCCATGTTGGCCTAGACATCTTTGTAGATAAACAAGCCTTGTGTGCTTTTTTCTCTTAGGCTTTCTTCTCCATAACTCTTTCACAGACTCAATGTGTGACATCGTGAGGGATCTCTCCATGTCTGTGTACATGTACACTTCTGTCTGTTTTGGAAGCTTTGGTCTTTCTGGGTGAAATATCCAGGAGCTACCCTGGGAATCAGCTTGAAAGATTAGGAGTGTGCAATTTATCCACATCAACGTTACTGCAAGATTTTATGCAAGTGGATGACATGACTTTCAATTTTATTTTGAGCCATGAGGAAAATAAAAGCCGGCTCCTTCAACATTGTCTTATAAAGGTCAGTGTCATGGTAAAGAAGGACCTTATACTAGTTTGGATATGAATGACCAAACTAGTGTGTTAAACAGTATGTGTTAAAAGGCTTGGTTGTAAAGGAGGAGCTATCATTGAGAGATGGAGCATGTGGAGGTACTTAAGTCATTAAAGGGTTTGTGAAACCCTACATCTATCTCTCTTCTCCTTCCTCCTCCTCCTCCTCCTCCCCTTCCTTTTCTTCCTCTCTTGTTTCCTAGCTATAAAATGAACTTTTCTGTTATGTCTCATATGCCTCACACTATTGCTGTGGGATTCTTTTCCCAGACTCAATGTGGGCAGATGACTGTGGGCTAGAGTCTCCAAATCTGGTTAGTCCAAATCAACCTCTGGCACTTAACATAGTGCTAGAAAACTGAATAACACGGCTCCTGGACTGCAGGATGCTGAGCCATCCCCACAGCCTTCTTTAAGTTTCTGAGTCCTATTTCTTGCTTGGACAACTCATTTTTTTTCTTTATGACACGTCCTTTTATACTCATTCAATATGCCCCTGAGACATGGTCCAATGTCTTTATTCATAGTTTCAAAATTGTATAAACACTCTGTAACTCAAGGATTTATTAAAATTCAGTTATATTAATGACAAATACTTTGCAGTCAATAATTATTGTGTGCTTACTTCATGCCGGGAATTATCTTGAGTCCATTACATACAATATCTTATTCAATGTTTACAATAGCCCCATGAGGTCTTATGACTATTCCCATTTTAAAGGTAATGAAGGGAGGCAGAGAAAGAGTAAATAACTTTTTCAGGATTGTTCAGCTAATGAGTAATAGAGTCAGGCCAGAAAGGGAGCAGCTTGCCAATCTAATCCTTGTCTTTGACTGCTCTGACATCAGTACCCCACTAATGCATGAAAGTAACACACAGCTAAGGAATCCCATGGTCTCATGGAGTCCCTTCTATGTACAGTCAGTGCCACATGGGGACTAATTTCCCCCTTTTTGCTCCTGAACTTGTCCCTTGCTCTAAATATCAGCTTAGAATCCACTCCCTGCTATTTTCTGATCTGGAGCCCTGCCTGGGCATCTGTTCTGTCTGGGAGACTGTCAATAGGAGTTACATCTTTTGCTGTGTTGAGCCTACCTCCAGGAAGCAGCAGGTCCCAGCTCTGCATTTCCCTCAGCTGAGCAAGCCCAAAATACATACAAGAATTGCCCACTTCTAGCATAGTGTGGGTGGCCATGGTGGCTTGGTGACTGGTGATCTTTTGATTCCTCTAGTAGAATTCAAAGCTCTCTTGTTTTTGGTCCCCTTCAAAATATGTTTGGTTTAATCATGGTACCTGCTCCAGTATCCTCTGACTGGCTGTAGGCTCCTTGAGATCAGTGATGCCTAAGTATACATTATATTTGTTCATGGTGGACTGATAAATGAGAGCATGAGAATCTTTAATGTAGTTCAATCTGTAGTTTTAGAACCCAGTCTCCTTCCCTCATGTGCCTCCCTTAAAATCATATCCATTAAAGAAAAAACAGGTCACACAATTTGGTAATAACTTAATATACTTTCCTAGACTCTTCGGGTAATTAACTTGGTGATTTAACAACACTGGATTTTATTGTCATTTTATAGTGCTTTGCTAATACTTCATTTTTATTCTCATCTTATTTCTCCACCTCTTAATCTGAAATAATTTTTATTATCTTCCATACAGTCCTCTTTTAAAAAACCCCTCCTAATCAATATTAATTTCACTCCAAGATCATATTTTGAGATGGAGCTGTACGCTTGGTTCAAGTCTGGAGATCAAGAAGTAGTTTGTAGAATCTATGTTTTCAAAGACATTTTCTTATTAAGATAATTATCTTCTAGGCTGGCAGAGTTTTTTCAGTCACATTGTTGCAAACCCCACTGAGGGGTGTATTTCTCCTTCAAGGTGACTCGGTCATTCTCGGAGAGATAGAGACTGTCACAGCCTGGGGGAGGCCAGCAGAGGCTGGAAGGAAGAGAGATACAAGGGCAGATGGGGTTCACCCCACTACCCTGGATTCCTGTACAGTTGGCATGTTTGGGTTTGGCACTAGGAGGCAGAAGCCCATTGCTCCAAGCTCTCGGAAGCATTTGACACACTGTAGAGTGAAGGTTCTAGGAACAAAGCCATAAGTGGGATGGAGCCAACAGGAGAAAAAGCTAGAGTGAGCAGGTGGCTAGCTACCAAAAAGGAAGCATGCAGAAGACATGCAGTGATTGGCAACCCTTCTCAATTTTGGTGAGTTTTGCTCCATTCCAAGTACATTCCAAATACTTCATGAACTCTGGTCACTCCGTTTGTCCAGAAACTTTAACAAAGTTTAGTAGAATTATTTTTATTTAGATAAAAAATATTAAGAAGATTGATTTGCCCATCATTTGAAAAGCCAGCAAGCTATGATATAATTGCAGAATAGGGACAAAATAAACAATTATTTCTATACACTCTGGAATCATTATTTCTGGGAATTCAGAAAGTTTCTTGGCTTTTCCTTTTCCCTCTCTTATTCTTCCTTCCCCCTTCCTTCCTTCCTTCCTTCTTTCCTTCCTTTCTTTCTTTCCTTCTTTCTTTCTTTCTTTCTTTCTTTCTTTCTTTCTTTCTTTCTTTCTTTCTTTCTTTCTTTTTGTTTTAGATTTATTTATTATTATATCTAAGTACACTGTAACTGTCTTCAGACACACCAGAAGAGAATGTCAGATCTCATTATGAATGGTTGTGAGCCACCATGTGGTTGCTGAGATTTGAACTCAGGACCTTTGGAAGAGCAGTCAGTGCTTTGTTTTTAACCTCCTTCCCTTTTTTAAGGAAATGTTTACAGTTGAATAGGTTCATATGAGGGAAATGCAGCAATTGGAGTGAAAGGAGAAATAAACTGGTTTCTAGCTTATTTTGATATAAGGCACAAACCTGTCCCTGAGTTGGAGGCAAAAGGAGCATACAGATGATAGCAATGGATCTTTGTATATCCCCTCCATGTATGTACATTAATCTTTATTCTTACCATTCTCTGTTTTGTGAAATCAGTTCTAGTATCCCAACCCTATCTTTCTCTGCAACACTTAGAAACTGAATTTTTTTGAAAGCACTAACTCCTTGCTTAGATTCCCAATGTAACTAAAACCCGGGTTAAAACCTGGTATGTCTTCTTTAATTTTGTAGCTGCCTTCTTCATCTTAAAACTTAGAGTCAGAAGTTGGAGAGATAGCTCAGGTAAGATCATTTGCTGCTCTTCCAGAAGACCCTGGTTTGGTTCTCAGCACCAGCATTGAAGCTCACAACCATCTGTAACTATAGTTCCATGGGATCTGAGATCCTCTTTTGGCCTTTCTGGGTACTAGACACACACAGACCTACATGCAGGATAACACCCATTCACATAAAATAAAAACAAATCTTAAACTTTTCCAAGCCCATCATGTCTAGCTCCTGTGTTTCATGCAATAAGCCCTTGCATGCCATTTCCTTCAATATGATTTCCAAGTGGAATCCAAGTAGTCTCTGAGTGACAGAAAGCTGTTTTATGCAAAAGGTTTCACAATGCTCATGAGACGAAGACCCTGCTGTCTCGACAGTTCACAAGCCCCTCCACACGCCTCTCAAGTGTCCTCTTTATCCTTCACTTCCTCCATCTCTCCACCTTGCCTCTTCTGCATGCTATGATCTTCTTTCTTCCTACACCCTGAAATACTGGCTCAAGTGCTGATTCTTTAGGAAGTCCTTCCCCTCCACCCTGGGTCAGACCCATCCACTATACGTGTCACAAATGTTTTCTTAGTGTTCAGGCTTTATGAGGCTGATTTTTTTACTTACTAATGAATCTATTCCAATATGATTTACAAAAGGTATTATTTAATAATGGAGTCTGATTGTCTAGGGACCATAGAAATATGATTTTGACATGTTACTTTTCATGGGAGGATGTGACTTTGGGACATATTCAATTTAACAGTAACTTTAGGGATTATGTAGAATTCAATTGTAAAGTATAAAGATTGAAGACAGTTCAAGACAACCTCAAAGATTAAAATAAAACCATTAAAAGGACAGTAAATACGCATCTAGAACAGCATGAAACAAATGCTATGACATTCAAAAAGTCTTTCTTGGTCATCTCAAGCCCTGTTGAGTGATTCCTGTATTAATTCTCCTATAGCCTTACACAGTCCTACTTGCTTAAAATTCCATTTTCAGCTTTGAGGCTTACCTGTCAGGGCAAATAATATATCCTATTTCTAATTGCCTGCCAGCCTCCTTGTGGTTTCTAACATGGTGGGGACTTGACTAATATTTTGTCTTCGAATGAATGAATTTGCTCCTATTAAGTAAATCCAAGTCCTACCTCTATATCATCAAAAAAGCTGAGCCATTTACTAAAGGATAGGGCCTGAAAAGATATCTGTGGATCCCAGCCATCTGGGAATGAGCTACAATGTTCTCTGGTTATGTCTTCTACTGGTGCCACTGAAAGATGTTGAGATGGGCCCCAATAATCTTATTGATTTTAATGTTAGGGTCTCAGATAGATACTTATCTCTTCCGAGGAAGTTGTAATTAGGTGGGGAAATGGGGAAATTTTATCTCTAAATGCTATTGATTGTTAGGTCTGTGCCCTCAGACTACTTACCTAGATTTCAGGAAAGAAACAATGACATCTTGTCCAGCATGTCCAACGTATTATGTCCGTGTTGCAGTCCTTCTATTCTCTATCACACCTAGTCCAGACTCACTAAGGAAAATTTTGTCTTTGTCTGAAGCACTCCCAGTTTTGCTTCCTCTTTTCTCCTAATGAGAATTCAGTGTCTGACAGCTAGCGCTGCAGTCTTTGTGATGTAGAATCAAGGGAATGCTTGAAGAAAGACATGACTAGAGAGGTGGGAGACAACAGAGAAAGGAACAAAAGACCACAGCCTGGTGGCAGGGTTTTCAGGAGGAGTCTGGGGGGATCTGAAGGAAGAGGTGTGGAGAAGAGCTCCTGCAGGGCAAGAACAGGCTAGAGTTGAGCGTCAAGACTGGTTGCTTGGGTCTGATTTTAGGACATGTTTTTTGTCTTATGGATTAGAGTCTCTTTTGTGGATTTTAAGATGTAAAATCCCAGTTCCCTTAATATGCAGTTGTATCTTTTAGATGTATTTTGATCCTTTGGGCAGGTGAAGGTCTACATATTTTAGTGGATAGATGAGTCATGTGCATCTTCATGACACTTTAGTCAATGATGGGCTACATTTATAATGGCTGGTCACTGTTACATAGTGACATCATAGCCATCATAATGTAAATCTTAGCTCAAGGTAGCACTCATGTGCTTTGTTGATGGCAGAGTAAACAAATTTGCCCTCCTGTCAGTTGTGTGATCATGGAGCACACATGATTAGGAACCTCATAGCTTACTTGATAGTGATAGTAAATGACTACACTCCTGGTTTATGCTTGATCTTTATTTTAAAGAATACTACATTTACATACACACATATATGCATATGTTACACACATACACACTCACATATGCACATACATACACACATAAGCATCCTTGCATATGCACACACGTACTTTATATAACACTTAATGTAAAACATCTCCTGTGAGCCAGCATGGGCCTTGAATATTAGTATGATAGTTAAATGAAAATGTTCCTCTTAGGCTCAAATGTGTGAGCACTTGGTCCCCAGCTGTCTGGTGCTGTTTGGGTAGGTTTAGGAGGTGTGACCTTGCTAAAGGAAGTATGTCACTGGAGATGGGCTTTGAGATTTAGACGTATCATTCCCAGTCTACTCTATCAGGTTTCTGCTTCTGGTTTGAGGTGTGAGGCCTTGGCTACCTCAGTTGCTTGCTGCCAAGCCTTCCCATCTTGAGAATGATGAACTCTTACCCTTTGGAAGCATAAGCCCAAACTAATGTCTTTCTTTTATAAGTTGTCTTGGTCATGACATTTAACCATGGTAATAGAAAAGTAACTAAGACATCGGGTGTCCACCACATCTCATCACATCAGTGGGCTATGTTGAGTGACTGATTCCAACTGTCTGGTTCTGTATAAGCACATTCTGATTTGTGCTCACAATGATGCAGTTGCTTGATGATGCATTTGTCAGAATGCATCTCTGTCACTAAATGAAGCATGACTGTATTTAGACATTATGTATGCAGAGCCCCCTGAGCAGTGCTCAGAACAAAGCAAGTACTTAATAAATCACCCCCTTTGTAAACACACACCTATTATGGCCACTGTCATGGGCTAAGAAGATGGAGAAAGCAATGTAGCAGCTAGAGGAAGCTACTGATGTAGATCACCCTCAATACCTCTTGGCTTCAATTACTTGAGTGTTTCTAAGGGAAACAGAAATTGGGGCTTAAATTATTTAGAAAATTGATCCAAGTTTCAATGTGCTCCCCTTAAGCCAGACAGCACCACAGAGATTGTTGCAAAGTTCTCATTGGTGGTTGTTTTCCTTTTCCTGGTTGTTTATTGAAAATGGTGAATGAGACCTGTTCAGAAGCCAGCTGCCAATCATTACTAAGATGTTTGGATCCCATTGGCTAGACTTGGGTTGATGGGCAAGCCTAACACTAAGGGCTCAGCTCCTTGATGATTCTAACTGCCACAGTCAGACTGACCTTTCCAATCGACATTGACCAGGTTCAGGATTCTACAGAGAGACTGCAGTTCTGAACAGTAGCTTTGGAAAAAAAAAAGACAGAAGAGAGGAAATCAAAACCCAAATAAATAAAATACAAGAAGAGAGAGGACATTTCAACATCAAAGGAGGTAAGTGCTATGAGAGAGAGTCATTTCTGCTTCTCAGTTCTCATTGGTCGCTCCCATTGCCTTTCCCTTTTGACACTGCAGTCTGTGTTCTGAGGGAAACAGAGGGAAACATTCTCACTGATTTTTGTCAAAAGCAAGATGCTTAATATGGTAATCAGTCCCTTCTGAGGAGGATGAATGTGGAAGCTCAGCCCAGCAGCAACGATTATACAGTCCCTAATTGTCTCTGGTGTCAGCCCAGACCAAAAAAGATGAAGGCAAATGGAGGGGGTACCACAGAAGAGGAACTTTTAATCACGCACTAAGGGGCACTCTGGATTTCTCAAGCGTGGGGGAGAAGAGCTGATGAAGGGGGTCTGTACACAGCTTGGTTGCCACCTTGACACTTAGCGGAAATGATTTTTCATCTTTGCTTTTGTTTTTAATTTCCACAGTTTGATTCTTCCAAAAGGAATTGGACATTTGTGCAGGAACCTGCACTGAATCCTAATCTGCTGGTTACCTCCTCTGCTCAGTGCATGTCACCTTACAGGACACGAAGTAGAAACTCTGGCCCAGAATGACCCTGAAATTTGGCACAGGTGACCTTGGCCACTAGTGTGATTTCCTCTAAGCCAATAAAAAGAAGTCTGTTCCCCCACATGTATTTTGGAATGATGCCCTCTGGAGAGAGCATCAGTAAGGAGCCCAAATGTCCACTAGCTATCCACCTTAACTGGAGGTAAGGTGTTCTGGTGAAATATGTAGTCTTTGGAGCCAAAAGACCTAATCAACTTGTGTGACCTTGGAAGAGGGTGGTAGGGGTGGGGCGGAGAAATTACCCATTATACTCAGTAGGTAGATGTAAAGAATACATACCAGAAGGTGTTGGTAGGTAGACACACACACACACACAGACAGAGATACAGAGAGACAGAGACAGAGACACACAGAGAGACACAGAGAGAGACATAGAAAGAAATAGATCAAGGATTGAATGCACAGTCATACTATTCTGTCACCCTGTGATTATGAGACCAAGACACTAAGTGATTGATGTAAAGGGTTAGGAAAACATGAAAAACAAAACACTTTTATATAGAACTGATTGTGAATCAAAGATTATTTTTTAACTGCTTGCATATATAAGTGGCAGACCATGTAGTAGTCTTCTTTGGTAGGCTACCAGCCACGCCTGTAAATTGCCATGCAGCAACAGAGGTAGACGGCATTTTGACACATTAATGATATTTTCCTACCATCGCTGTTTCACTGCGCCTCTGGGCTGTTTCACATCACTGGTGATTAAGGAATGGAACACACAGGCTCACAATAAACACTGTGAGTTGCTGCTGCCTTAGAACATTTGAAATGTCTTTTGGGTGAGAAATGAAAGGTTTTAGGGAAGTTCTACCTTTATAGATCCTAGATGGTCCACCGGTGAAGCTTAAAGCCGACAGAAGCAAGACTCTGTCATGACAGGGATTTGCTGTCACAAACACCTTTTCAAAACATCCAGTCTTAGCAGAGGAGGGATAAGTGTATACATTTTAAGCATCTGCAACAGAGCTTATGGAAGGAGATGCTCTAGGGAGGAAAGGGGGTTATAGTCTTTAACATGCCCTGTGGATCGGTACTTGGCAAGTGACTGTGCATAAGGAACACACAGAAGTATTGTTAAAATGCTGATTTATATGCAGACAGTTTGGGGATGTTTTAATAGCTATCTCCACCCCATACCTAGGACACATAGCACCCTTGCCTGCTGGAACATTCAACTTCTTAGATGGCCTTTTACACCCCACTTGTCTTGCTTCATCTGAGAGTCTCACTCAGATACACCTGCTGAATTCTCCCCAGCCTCCTGGAGACATATCTTCCAAGAAGATGATGAACAGTGGCCCTTGGAGGCATCCATCCTTCCACAGCAGGTGAGAAACTGCATGGCTTTCCTAGATTTACTGGCAGGAATTCTCTCTGCTGGCTGCAGTATATCCCGTGTTCAAACAAAGACGGTGAAAGACCTGCCTATTTCCAGCCCTGTCTTGGAGATTGGCTGGTGGGCTTGAAAACACCCACTTTTGAGAGGTTGGTAAGCTTTGGAGAAATATTTTTCATGCTGAGCAGGACAATGCAAATTGCCCAGCATCTGGAACAAATCGCTGTCTGGATACCTGAACTGAAGCAGAGCAAGCAAAGACTGCTAACGGGAAAATGAAGAGAGGGTGTGGAAAGGGGCAGTCACGGGACTCTGGGATGTTTGCTGCCTCCCATTTCAATACTCTGGCATAGCTGAGAGTACAGGGTGAATTGAGAGGCTTACTCTGGAGTCGCTGGTACAGTCATACATCACTTAATGTAGGGACACATTCCAAGAAATGTGTCCTGAGGTGATTTCATTATTGTATAAACGTCATGGAACATTTTTACACTAACCTAGAGGGTATACTCTACTATATACCCCCGCTATTCTCTAATCTTATAGACTCAGTGATATATATGTGGCCCAAAACCCTACATGAATCACACTGAAGTTTCGGACCATGCTAGAAGTCATGTATCAGAGTCCTCTGGGACAAAGCTTGTACCTCTGTCCTTACATGGATACTTATATGGATAACTCTATTGATCTTCAGAAACACCTTTGAGAGGGGTGGGAGCTTTTTCAGTCTATTTTATTGCTCAAATATTGAGGTCTGGGGAAGTGAATTGATGTGCAGAAGAATATATGGCAGAAGGAGTAATCTGACTATGGGGGACCTGGCACGCTGTGCTGTAACTTGTGCAGAGCCTGAAGGCAGCTCAGGAGAGGCACTAGCAGGTCTCTTCTTCTTTGGCTTGACCCTTTCTCATGGTGCATGATGCTGACCAACTTCACTAGGCATCCAGTGGAGACTTATGCAGCCTGCCTTCAAGCTCCTCTCAACCGCCCACCTTCTCCCACCCCTTCTCCAGAACGCCTTCTCCATCCTGGCCCAGTCTACATGGCACAGTTTCATTGCCCCTGTGATGACAAACACCATTTGAGTTTCAACTGCTTGACTGCTGAGGGTGGGCAAGCTCTAGGTACAGACAGACCTGTGCAAGTTTCTTTCTTGGCAAGGAGCACATTACAAATTCAGTGCAGGAAACATGGATTAGCAAAGCCAGAGTCTTGACAGTTACTAATACACGCTCTTGCTCCTATCCCAAGTCAACATCAGATGGGAATCAAGCTGGAGGAAGCAGCCATAATGGCTTACCCTTTCCAGCCCCCATGCCTCTTGCTTCTCCTTTGGGAGCTGGTTGGCCCCTTCTGATATTTCTCAGCTCTAAAATTTCACTCTGCTCACAACTCATTTTATTAACATCTTTCTCTTTCATGTCTTCTCCTCTGGCTAGCAGTGTTCTGCTGTCCCTGTGGTGAGCTTAAAGACTAGTTTTCCAAAGATGTATTCACTTCATAATCCCCAGGAACCATGAATATAATTTTATATGGCAAAAGAGTGAATGTCACCATCTATAGAAAAATATGTGATTAGGTGAAATTTTTGAAAGGAAGAGCGTGTCCTGGGTTATTAGAGCAGATCCTAATCCAATCATAGGTGACCTTCTAGCAAGTAGAAGACATCTTGAGATTGACACAGAAAGAAAAGAAAGAAGACAGACACTGAGCAGTGCTGCACTAGTCACTAGAAGAAGGGAAGGGACAACCCCAAACCCCAGAACCTACAGAGGAGATCGGCCGTGCTGGAACATTGATCTTCAGAGCCATGAGGAATCTATTTCTGTTGCTTAAAGACATTGAACTAGTGCAATCCTTATGATATTAGCAGAATGTTAGAACACAAGCATCCTGCTTAGACAGTCTCTGTTCAGAAGCATTGAGATGCTAGCCCTGATCCAACTCTGAAGCCATAGAGGCGAAGAGGTAGTTTATATTAACCAGGATCCTACTCTAAATTCATGAAGTGAGTAGAGATGTCTTATATTAACCAGAGTCCTACCCTGAAACAGGATATATTCTGTATTGACCAGGATCCTATTCTAAAGCGCTGGAGAGGAAGGAGGTATTAAGCAGGAGCAGTCCCCAAGGCCTTGCTGAAACATTAGCTATTCTAGAGAGACATCTATAACCTTTCCTCCTGCTGTGAAACTACTCCATTGTTTCACTCAAATGGACTTAGGTCAAAGAAATGGACTTACAGACTAGAATCTCTGCCAGGCTTAGGATAGGTGAGGATCATATATTCCCCACATTGGTAGCTTCTGTTCTTGTTAAAAAAAAAAAGTGAGAGATCAATTTTTAAAAAGATTCAGTTTTAAAACTGATTATTGTGAGGTCATACACATACAGGATGATTCTGATCATGTTCTCTTCCTCTATCTTCTCTTGACCCCCTCCTCCTCCTACTGATCCCTTACAATTCCCAACTAACTCATCCCATTTCTAGTTTTTAAATCCTCCCTTCCTGGTTTTCTTTCCATGTGATCAATTTTATTTAATTAGGGTTGCTTACCCAAGCACAGGCAAGCTGTTATTTAGTAGGACATGAGACCTTATCAATGTCTACACCACTGTAGGAAGTATGACTCCCTCTCCCCACATGGGAGATCCGTTTTCTTTGGCCTCAACTTGTATTAAAACTGTTGAGACAGACAGAGAGAGAGAGAGAGAGAGAGAGAGAGAGAGAGAGAGAGAGAGAGAGAGAGAGAGAAAGAGAGAAGGCAACCTGGAGCCTAGTTCCTTTTTATCCCAGTTAGGATTGATGTGTCTCTCTTAAAGATAAATTTGCATATACTTTTAGCCTTGGTCTTAGATAAATAAATTGTAGCAAAAATTCAGGCATGATAACCCCATTTTCTAACTTGTGTAATTGGAAATAAACACATTGTCCTTTACTACCAATTTCTGCTTCTGTGTGCTTCTAGACCCATGTCTAGGAATATTTCATTGTAATCTTTGCCTCCGAAGGTCTGTGTTCTATTGCCACTCCTTCCTGGAATCCAGTCTGATTTGCACTCCTTTGATCTGACCATGGTTTTCTCTTAATGTCTCACCCACAAGTAGAGCTGCTTCCTTCCTCTCAGACATTAACTTGACTGTTAAATGCCTCTTCTGCTCGTCTCCGAATGCTGTCTCTCGACTGGGTTGCCTCTTTCCCCATGATCAAGTCTATACCCACGGCTCCTAAGGTTAGCCAGGAGCTTGACAGTCACCTGGGACGAGCTTACTAGAGTCCCTGATAAACTGCAATCCCTAACTCTTCTGCTCCTGACTTCCAGGACCTAGGCTGACTCTTTCTTCTTTGCCTTTGTTAAAATCAAATGCTACACTCACTCCTTGCCACTAACCAACGAACATATTACATTTATCAGTAGAGATTATTGACACAGAGGCACTCCCCCACACAGCCTTTAATCAAGACTCCCATCTTCAGCTGTCCTGTCTTTTCTTATAGCCTTTGTTTTGCACTCTGCCAGCACAGGCACAATGGGGAACCATGGGTATTTTCAGCCACTTGGTGCAGGGATCACATTAGCTCTCATCAGCTGCTGTCCTAGCTATTCCACCAGATTTTTTTTTTTTTAATTTTCTAAAAGTGTGGGATGTTCTCATTGACAGTAGCCATACACTGCTCCTGGCTTATCTAAGCAAGCTACCCACATTCTGCTCATTGCTTCTACAGTTGCAGGCAGGTGAGGCATGAATGGCCATATAACTGGAGCCTGGGAAATTCTGTTATATTTTTAGTTACTTCCTATCAAGGTAGAAATCAGAATCACTTCCCAGACTGTACTTGCCTAGGCAAAGGGCAGAATATTGGTATGTCAGCATTCAAACAGGCATTGCTGACTGTGGCAGCTTCTAGGCATATGTGGAAGATTCCCAGATCTTCAACTCTGAGAATAGCCTCTCCCTAAGTTTTAGCTAAGGGACCATTACCAATTCTATGTTCTATATGGTGTGAGAATGACTGTCTTTCTCCACCTGCCTTCCCATTCCCTATTCTACACGCTGTCATTTATCAACATGGGCTTCCCAGTCCCTCTAGAATCCTCCCCTCTCTGTACCAGTGTTGCAGATGGCCTGTCATGGAGTGTGGGTCAGATTCATCTCTCCACTCTTACTTTCTCATGTATGATGTTGAAATCTTCACAGCGCCTTCTACAGAGGTACTGTGGACATTAAATTCTTAATACTTCTAAGGGATTCAAGGATTATCTGATGCATAACATGCACTCTGTAAATACTGTCCCATTACCATTGTTACTATTTCCCATAGGTTTAGCATCCTCCCTATACAACATTACTGTCTTGTTGACAACTGAGTTCTTGGTCCTGCTCAGATCTGTTTTTGTTAGAGCCTCCAACAAGTGATGAATACTAATAAAAAAAAAGCTAAAAGTATTCTTCTCAAATCTCTTCAATGACTTCTCATTTCTTGTGGGATAAAGCTGAGAGATTTTGTTTCTGTGATGCTGGGGCCACAGACCAGGCTTTGCATGTACTAAGCAAGTACTCTACCACTGAGGTGCAGCAGCCAAGACACTTTCTTAATGAGGTGAATTGATATGTGATATAGGTAACAACATTCCAGCCTTGTCTCATATTTTATGATCCATGTTTTATGTCCCACATCTACTAACCCATATAGTCATCACTGGAGGAGGGAGCATAGGGATGTCTGAGTTCATGAACGTTTTTATAATGACATCTTCGTCTTCAATGTAAGTCTTCAGTCTTGAAGCTTGGCTCAGTTGCAGTTCTTCTATTCCTCTCATAAAATCTACCACCTTGACTAGACAACCTGGACTCACTGGCAAAGAACTCCACCTATTGGTTGTATGTTTATTTCTCACCTTTGTTTTTTACTTTTTATATCTGCATACAACATAGTAGGTGCCTCCAAACATGATTTTTTATCATTTGCTTGAAATTATAATGTAATTACAACATTTTCCCCTTTCCTTACCTCCCTTCAGACTCTCCCATATACCTCTCCCTATTTTTTTCAAGTTTGTGGGCTTTTTATTTTATTTATTGTTGTCACATGCACATTTACGTATTCCTAAATGTAACCTGTTCAGTCCATATAATGCTAACTGTACGCATGTTTTCAGAGTTGACTATTTGTCACTGGACAGCCAATAGGAGTGCTCTTCCCTGGGGAAGACCACCTCTTCCTTTTCCAGCCTTCCTCAATTGCTTATAGTTCTTTGTGTAGGGTTGAACTCTCCTGGGCTTCTTGCTGTCTAATATGGTGTGTTCATTGGTGTTTTCTTGTGCAGCTCATAATTGGCCAGTTGTATTCTAAGAATGTGGGTATAGCATCTGATAATGCTAGGAGACACAATCTCATAGGTAACTTCTTGAACTTCTGGCTTTCTCAATCTTTCTATGCTCTCTTGTGCAATGTTACCTTAGATGCAGAAGTGTTTTGTAGATGTATCTGTTGAGATTTTGCTCCACAGCTCTGAATTTTAATTGTCTATCATTTTCTAAATGGTCTCCATCTACTGCAAAGAGAAGTTTCCTTGATGTGGGATGAAGACTTATCTTTGGTTATAAGAACAACTATTTACAGATTGTTGTTAGGGATTAGACTGGTTCCCATTGCTAAAGACACTGTGAATTTCAGAAACATGTTCCAGAGAGCCTTGAGCTGGAACTGACTTGAAAGCCCCCTCCTTGAGGACTAGCTTTAATGGTACCAGAAAGCACTGTACAAGCTTTCCAAGGAGGGAGGCAACCAATGGTCCTATACAACTATGATGACCATGAAGCACATCAATGACCATGGTTAAGATAACCCATAGGGTGCTGTAGTGGTACACATACCTTGGTGGTAACCAACAGATCTCCAATTAGGCTTAAGAGTAGTTCATTAAGTGGGAGACCATGCCTACTATTGAAAGCCTACCTAGCTACCAAATGCTAATGAAGCAATGATTATTGGAGGAGAATCTATAACCAGTGATTTACTATACTAGCATAAACCTAACAACAACCCAAAATATTCTTGTAAGTTGCCTCTTCCATCTAGGATTAGGACTTATAGGAGCTATCATTCTGTAACTTTGCTGAGCTTAAAAGTCAGAAAGCAAGTTGTCAGCAAGGTTGTCATGCTCATTGGTGAAGATTGAGAACTGCGCAATTTCAAAGACAGAATGCAGTGTAGAGCCCTGTAGTGAACATAATCATTGCTATGTAAATGCTTTGAACCCAATTGACATATAACATTTAAGGTTAGTTAGGCCATGAGGGTCAAGTACTGAAATACTAAGATCACAGTTGGAACACTGGAATGAGACAGGTTATTGGGGAGTCAAACAGCTGTGGTAATGCTCCCAAGAAACAATAACAGAAATGGTCCCTATTTTTCTGGGAAGGGTTCAGTTGAGTGTCCTACCATTCAGAGGAACACATCATCCCCTCAGCAGTCTGACAAGTTTCCTAGTCCAAGGAGAAATATGACATGAGATACAGGCAGCAATGTCTTTGTTGCTAGGTAGAGCATAAAGGGCCAGGGATTCAAGTCCTGCCAATCAAGACAATCAAGCAGAACTAAGGAGAGCTTGGCAAATTTTCAATTGTCTGAAAAAGCATGGGCAGGAGTATGAAAAGGGGATATTGTGCCACAGAGACAAGTATGGCCATCAGGGAAAGGCAAGGAGAGGCCATGAGAACTGAGTTATCAGACCTCAGTGCTGGATGCTGGAGTTCCGGCTAGGGATATGAATCATTCCAAACCTCAGTGTACACTGCTACATTCTTAGATACCCTCAGCAACAGAAGGCAGCCCTGTTTCCAGAGTCATCTTCCAGGGAAAACAAGGTGTACCTCCCCATGAAATGTGCAAAAGATTATAAGAGGGATCAAGATTTCAGAAAGACCCAAATGAGTACTCCAGGCAAAAGACAGACAATTCTACTTGAATGGGAGGTGGAGACCTCAGCCTTGAGAGCTCTGGCAATGCCAAGGCTGCAGAGGTTCCTGGGAATCTGTGATGCGCAGCAGGAGGCTGGGCACAGAACTTTGACATCTTCTCTCAGTCTCACTTCTTCTGACCTCTTTATTTGTGAGGCTGTAAGATGTTAGGATGATTCTGCTCTTCCTTTCTCTGAAGCAAATCCAGACGATTCACAGGAGTGTCCCTCAAAGAGTTTGTCACAGCTTTTCTTTACTAAGAGCAGTTGTCCTCGATTCCAGGACCAGCGAGTGTTAACAGTGGAATCTCTGTCTTTCCTACTTTTGAGTTCTTTATTCTGGTTCTCCCTTCTTTCCTGGGCTTACTGCTCCAGAAGACAGCTATTCCAGACTATCCCTCTTTGCCTCTTGCACTCGGCCAGGAGAGCAATTTATCAATGCATTAAAAAAAATCCTCATTAAGGCAAATTAAGGCAGCAAAGCTGGCAACAGAGGGCTTTTTGGAAAAAAATAGTGTTCATGAAATATTTATTAAAACAGCCATTGTAATAAATATTTGAAAAGCAGTTATTAACGTTAAATCATATCAGTGTCAGGCGTATGTTACATGCGGTCTATTCTGCTAATTGAGTGTCAGGGTCAGATGCTCTATCTTCTGACAGGTCAGCCGAAGCCTTATGTCTGTGGGTTGGGAGAATTCCTCTAAGTGTCCACTGATTACTGTTCCAGAATTGGAATCAGCACACAGGGGAGGCCAGAGCTCTGGAAGCACAGGTTCTCCGAGCCTCTTACCCAGCAAAGGATAGCAGGGGAATCCCCACACCACAGATGGAAGGCTCTGTGTCACAGAACTTATAATTTCTTTGGAGATGAGGATGTCAGATAACACAGTGACATGATTCTACAAAACACCAGACTCAGTCCATATTTACCCAGCCATGTGACTTAGTCTTTAGATCTCACTTATTTCTGCTTCCATTTGTTTTACTCTCTCTTTCTGATAAATGCAATATCTCTATTCACAACTGCAGCATGCCAAGGCACCTGTGAGCTTGTGTCTTCCCATGGGGGCTCACAAAAGACCCACATTCAACATGCCTGCCCAGTTATGGCTCAGATTATCCCAGCAGGCTGAACTCCTCCCAAAGTCACCAGCTGTTGTCCTGGCCACATGTTGCCTCATTTGCATCTTAACTCTTGGCTTGGGTTTATTCCGAAACACAGACAATACATCACTGAGTACAATCATGGTCACTTGCCACCTTACCATGGTCAACTTCCCAACCTGCCACCTGCCTTTGCGCTAGCCTCTGCACTCTGTGTTCTCCCTTAGTGAGGACATCACCGTTTGTCAGCTGCTTGTGCTGTGGACACTTCTGCCAGGTCCTGCTGTTGCCCATGCTGTTCCCTTAGCCTGGATTATTCAACTTTAGCAACTGCTCTCCCTGTTTCTCCCAGACTTCAGGCCAGGTGCCGTTCACTAGGATGAATGGCATGGTATGGGCTTTCACGTCAAGACTTCATTTCAGCTGCCGTCTGACATTCCAAACCAGTGTTACTTCATCCACGTGTAAAGTCCACGAGAAAAAGTGTCACATGTTTTACCTCCTTTGACAATTCTAGCGCTTAACACAAAGGGTGACATATTGCAGGTGCTTAGGATTTGTTGAGTGAATAAGCAAATGAACAAATTTCTTGGATATAATGCTAATAGTTCTTTCTGTATAAATGCACATTTAAATGTGACTTTGTATTAATAAGTATTGTACATGGTACCACCTAACTCATACATAAACCCAAAGAGTATACCAACCCTATATAACTATTCCTAGTAAGATGCTCCTCGGGGATTTGGAAAGCTTAGGTAATTTACTTAGGGTTATGTAGCTAGTCAAGGGTTAAATCCCAACTCCATTGGCTTCTGCATTTATACTCTTTGCAGGTATGTCTTGCAGTTTCCTCTGCTTGGACTACTTGTAAAATGCTCCACTGCAAAGCCATCAGGAACATAAAAATCCAGCTGTCCCCCAGTATCTACCTGCTGTAAGTCCAAGGTCCTCAGCTGAAACTGCAGATGCTCCTGAGCTCCATGTATACTGTTTGTTCATTAACATACAGACCTTGCTAAGAGTTTAATTTATTAAATAGGCACACAGGAGAGAAACAAGAGTAACTAGTGATCAAATCTGATTATTATAATAACACACTGCGATAAAACCACCATCACTACTCTTATGCTTTAGAATCATTGTCAAGTACGTGGGTAGTGCACACAGTGTGGATACACTACACAGACTATGACTCACCTCCTGAGCAGGAGGAGAAGGATGGCAGGTAATTGCCTCATGTGATTTGATTTTTGGAATTTTCTGTTAATCATGCTATTCACTATCACATGTAAGGACTACATCCTTTTAGAATTTTCTGTTGTTCATTTTCAGATCACAGTTGACTGTGGGTGATAGAATCTGCAGGGAAGAAAACACAGATAAAGGAGAACAGTGTGTGAAAGATGAGTTCCATTGGGGCCGTTCCTTCATAACCACTCCCTGCTCATATCAGACAGACTGCCCTGACCTACCTTAAATCCAGATCTATCGCAGGTTCCAGTATCAACAACACAGGCAAAAGCCATGAAAGAAACTAGGTCTGCAGTGCAGACCACCTATGAGCTTTGTACTGCTCAGCCAACGAAGTTCTGAAGAAGCTGAGAGCTCAGGTTTCTTGGCTCTGAATGGTTCTAAAGTCTGCAAAGATGTTATCACAACATACCAGCAAATATAATGATAATAAAGCTGTTCAAACCTGATGAGGGACAAAGCCAATTATTATTTTTCAATACAACATAAGCTGAATGATTTGCCAATGGAGCAAGATAATTACCCCAGGAGCCTTCCCAAAGGAAGAGAATAAATGTGCCTTCTGTGAACTACAGTCTCATGCAGAGTAAAGCTGGGAAATAAATCTTGATGTCAGAATGATAACAGATCGAGTAAAATCAATATTGATTATTTGGAGAAAAGGCAGTAAAAGCGTTAAGTTCCAACGCTAAAATTATACTAAAAAGCTGGGGTTTAAACACAGAGCATGGCTCTGGAATGCATATAAAGCATTGCCTGAGCACCAGGGTAGATGTTTTATTTCCAGTGTCAACCACTCTGCTTTATGGGATGGGAGTGCTGTGTTTAGAGGCCCCAGAAGCAGAAGGCAGCGATGGTCCCAATGGTTTCTATTAATTGGGATCTCACAGGGTCCATAAATCTCTTACCTTTGTTTTGGACCCTGTCATATTTCTTCGTGGCTGTAGGAACAAGGATGGAGATATATGCATCCTTCACATTGATATAAATGAAAAGAAGAAACAGAGAGCAGACACTGCCAGAAAGACAAAAAGTAAAGTCAGCCCCTCTAGGTGTGTTATCACAGCGAGCACTATGGCGGACCTTCTTCTGAGAAATAGAAGCATCTTTGAAACTACACCAGAGACCTGCCTATTTGCAGAGCCTCCCAGCCCAAAGACAAAGGAACCAGAGACCACACAGAAGAGAAACACAAGACAATGCAGTTTATTCTAAAAGAGAAAACTGACCTGAAACAGCTGGAGTGTGAACATGCTAAGGAGGAGGAGCACCCGAGTTCAGTATTACTGAGTGTGGGGACCAGGGTGTGTGGGGTTTGTCTTGCTTTTTGGTGCATCTGAGGTGAAGGGGAGGAGAGGTAGAGGGGTGCTTAGGTGTGCACTGCACAGAAGGGGCAAAGCTGGCAGAGAAGGCTCAGAGAGAAGATGCTCACATAGGGAATGATGTGTGTTACCTTTAGTTTAAATAACTTATTAATTCATTAGTGTATGTGTGTTTGACTTTGTGCATATCATAGCGGACGTCTTGCTGTACTTGCTTCTTCCCTTTTACCATGTGGGCGGGGTCTTTATCCCCTTCTTCCATTTTACTGGTCTCTATTCTAATTTTAATCAACAAGTTATATGCGTACATATTTATGGCATTTAGTCTAAGATTTTGAGGTGTGTGTTCTTTCTGGAGAGCTTAAATCAAGTTAACTAACATACCCTTCATGTCACCCACTTACACCTTTGTGATGAGCACATTTACCTTCTTCTCTGTTAGCACATAATATTAACTGCCATCACAGCACAATGCAGTAGGACCACCAGGACTTATCCACTCATAGAATTTTACCCTCTGAGTAACATTGATCTTTGTTCATCCCAGGCCTCTGGAAACCACCATGCTGTTCTCTTCTTCTAAGAGTGAGGTCAGGAGGAAACATCTTGCTGTATCTGGCTTACTTCACTTTTCTGCTGTTGCATATGACAGGATTTCTGGTTTGAAGATGATTCCACTGTGCACATGTGCACATATTACCCAGTTTCTCTGAACTTCAGAATCCTATTCTTCAACAACAACAAAATAAGTTAAGATACCTTGGAATTTATAATGTTCATAAACCACAGGCCCCACCTTAATGATACAAATCAGTGACCTGTTCTATTACCAAATTCTATCTAAAGTTTTAAGATCCATTCTTTTTTTTTCATATTTTCTTTATTTATATGTAAATTTCTCCGTTCCCAGTTTCCCCTCCAAAAAACAAAGAAACAAACAAAAACAACAAAAACAA
>NW_022196906.1:24167993-24177110 GCF_008632895.1 Mastomys coucha | reverse complement strand
TGGAAATCAGTTTGGCGGTTCCTCCGGAAATTGGACATAGTACTACCGGAGGACCCGGCTATACCACTGCTGGGCATATACCCATTCTTTTTTTTTAATTTAAAACTGGTTTTTTTTTATTGTTTTTTTGTTGTTATTTATTTATTTATTTATTTATTTTTGGTTTTTGAGACAGGGTTTCTCTGTATAGCCCTGGCTGTCCTGGAACTCACTATGTAGACCAGGCTAGCCTCGAACTCAGAAATCCAACTGCTTCTGCCTCCCAAGTGCTGGGATTAAAGGTGTGCGCCACTACCACCTGGCTTAAGATCCATTCTAATCAAGGTATATGAATTGGATACTAACCATGTAATATTGAGCAACTGATGTAAGCATCTGAGGCTTTGGGCTCAGCTCAAATGACCCTCTCAGTAGTTCTCAACCTCCCTAATACTGTGACCCCTTTAATACAGTTCCCATGTTGTGCTGACCCCCAACCATAAAATTATTTCATTGCTATTTCATAACTGTAATTTTGCTACTGTTATGAATCATAATGTAAATAACTGACATGCATGATATCTGATATGCAATCCCTGTGAAAGGGTCACTCAACTCCCAAAAGGGTCATGGCCCACAGATTGAGAACCACTCTGCTCTATCTCTGCACGTAACTTTATCTCTCTCTACAGGGCAGTAATTCTATCTTGATAGCATTCCAGTCATCTAGGGATCTTTAATAAACCACACTACTAGGCCAGAGCTATCACTGCAGGGATAAAGGCACGTGACACTCAATCCTGGTGTCTGAAGTTTAATCCCTGGAATTCACATAAAGGCAGAAGGAAAATAAGCAAATTCACAAAGTCTTCATGACATTGTCTTTGAACTTTCATATGTGTGCTGTGGTTGCCTGACTTGCTTTTCCCATATCATATGTGTACATACACAATAATAACAAATCAAATTTAAAAGATCAGTGTGCTATGGGCTCACCCATAGTAAGTAATTAGAAACTTTGGATGGGATTCAGGCCCCCGTCTTCTTAGCGCCCTTAAGTGTGCAGTCAAGACTGGCACCTTATTCTAGTCTAGTGCCTGACAATATAGCTTACGCTCAGTCTTTATGTAGTTATTGATCAATTTTAGTCAATCTTAATATGTAGGGTCAGAGTGTAGGTTATTAGTGATCTTATTTTATATGCACACATATTCTCAATCCTTGAAAATTGGGTTATTGTCCTGTGCATTTACTTCCTAAAGTCCTAAAGTCATATACTAAAATCCTTACATAGAAGCATCAGCCCTCTTTGCTGTTTCCTCATTTATTGGATTTTCTCCAGGTATCGGGAAAGCATGGAGGCCCTCACTCTTCATACATCCTTTTCCACTCTGCACATACGGTGTTTTCCACTCAGTGTCAAGGTTGATAAACCATGTGCATTACAGTCTGCAGCTACCAGCAAGGTTCTGTTCTTTGTTCACAGATCTTTAAAAGCCAAATGCAGATCCACAGTGTTCTCATCAGGTGGGTAGAGAAGGTATGTAGCCTCTGGTTGCAGCAGGACAGGACTAAAGTGTCTCCTGCTTTCTGGGAGTCCTTCTGGGATAGCCCTGGTGATAGAGGTGTCTAGCTCCAGGACTAACGTATCTCCTGCTTTCTGGGAGTCCCTCTGGGATAGCCCTGGTGATAGAGGTGTTTAGCTCCTCTCTTTGCTCATGTCTGCATTGCTCACCACATCACATTTCACATCATTTTCTTTGAGAATGTGAATTTTATATGCATTTTTTTTCTGTCTGGAAAAACAGTGTCTTCTGTAAGACCTTGCCTTTCTTTTGCCTGTAGTTGCATCCTTAGGCTCCTACTTATACCATTTGTTCTCCCAAGTCCCTGTATCCTCTGAGCTCTGTCTATTTCCTCCAGCCTCCATGGCTTCAACTCTTTAGTCTTCCCAGACACTAGAGCTGGTGGGATGGCATCTGTGGATCACTTTGTAATGCACTATTTCTTGGATCACATGGTTTCCCATTCTGGGACAGGCTAGATACAGAAATCTAACCCCAAACAGGTTTTCAAGAAAGAAGGCTCTTTAAATAAAATTGTTTCACCCAGGGGATGTTTCTAATCTACTGGTAGGGTTGGCCAATTGTCCAGGTGAGCACAGAATTTGGAATATAAATATTGCTTTCAAACCTGTACCTTGGCAGCAGTAGTTACTTACTTTCCTGCATCTCATGGCAAATAGGACACAGGTAAGTTATAGGATTCATGCCCATCCTCTGGAGGTCACTTGTTTCTGCCCCACCAGACCTTTTTGTGGTTTATTTATTTGTTTGTTTATTTTAATTTTATTTTGTATCTTGGGGACAATGTTTTGTGTATATAGTGTAGGCTGGCTAGCCTGGAACTCACTATGTAGTCCAAGCCTGTCTCAGCCTCCCAGCAATTCTTCTGCCTTAGCTTCTCAAGTACTGAGATTACAAATGAGCCACCCTAACTTGTGGCTTGTGATGTGGTTTAGAAGACACATGTCTTTCTTTCTGGATTATGGTGGGTACTTTGTGAGCTTTGTAAGTGTAAAGAGTCGTGCCCTTAGCACTGTGCATTCTAATATAATTATCTTCTGAATTTTGTCCTGTTACCTGCCTTTGCATCAGGATTTGGATGCTTTGGGTGGTAGATCTCTTGGGTTGATTTCTACCTCTCAGTTCTCATCATGGTTCACTCCTCCTCATTAGCTCTTTGCTTTAAAGGCTGGGAGCTTCTTTTCATAGTGGTTCAACATCTCTCTTTGTGTTTAGTGTTTTTGTACTGGCCAAACACATAATGTTTGCATTATCTTTTGCATCTGCTCACATCCCCCATGAGACCAAAAATGGTGGTGACCCCAAAACCTTCCCTTGTATTCTAGAAGGCATTCCAGAAGGCATACATTTTCCTTTCAGCATCCTTTTGTCCCTTTTCTGGTTGTTAATTCAATACTTTTCCCCTTTTCTGTCCTTGGTGTTCCACATGAGCCAAGTGGTCTTCAATAGACTGAACCCTTAGGAGTGGTAACCCTGAGCAATGGAGAAGATGGTGAAGAGCCAAATGAAGGAAGAGCCCTTATGCCTAAATAAAAACTCCTATCTTTAACCTCTTTGCTTATTTTCATTTGGGTCCAATTTCCTCTCTGTCATGCCTACTCTCTGTCAGCTCAGAGCCTCCAGAGTTCCACAGAGACAACCTGGGCCTCACCTCACCTGCTCATCATTGTAACATGACTTTGTGTACTTACTTCATTAGTCAGCCTTGCTGACTGCTCTAAGAAATACAGTAAGGTTTTTTTTTTTTTTTTTTGGTAGCGCCTATATATTAAAACTCCTCTCTACTTGGCTATTAGGTACTTGGTGGCTTATTCCCTTTGTACCATCTATACTTTGATTTCAGCTGCTCTTTAGGTGGGTCCAGATGTGCATGAGTTGGCTTCAGAGTGTCTATTTAGCAGCATTCTACCCTTTTAAAAGGTTGCTAGACAGATACTGATTTAGGCTTCCCTTTCCTGAATATCTCATCTATCAACAAAGGAAAAAATTCTAGGGTCAGTTGTCAGAAAACCCAAAGAATCCAAGCCCAAAGAAACACAGTTGATAATTGAAGATTCTCTTCTGCTATTCTTATGGTTCAACTGCCCATAAGAACATTGACTCAGAGAATTCCAGAATCAGATGGAACTTGATAAGAGTTTGTCATTTTAGAAACAAGGAGACCACAGTGTAGAGAAAGATAATACAAAACAATCAAACCCTCATGTCTCAACCCTATCACCATTGGCTTGATTGCCCGTTCCCTAGCCATTTCCTCTTCAGCAGCCTTCATCAAATTAAATTACCATTGGCTGATTAAAATAGAATCCAAGAGGTGGCTCAGTGAGTAGAGTGCCTGCCATGCAAGCATGAATACCTAGCGAAGATTCCTAGAACCCATGCAAAACTGACTTATTAGAATGTATCTGTAATTCTAGCATTTCTGTGGCAAGATGGGAAGTGGGGATGAGAGAATTCCTCTGGAACTTTGGGCCAACTCTCCTATGCAGTAGTGAACAATTAGAGACTTTGTCTTGGGCAAGAAGGCAGACAAGAACAGACACTCAAGTTGTCCTGTGGTTTCCACATGTATGCTGGAGCTACACTTACTTCACTTGCATATATGAAGATACACACACACAAAAGATTAAAAATGCATCTCTCTCTGTCTCTCTCTGTCTCTCTGTCTCTGTCTCTGTGTCTGTCTGTCTCTGTCTCTGTCTCTCTGTCTCTCTGTCTCTGTCTGTCTGTCTGTCTGTCTGTCTCTCTGTCTCTCTGTCTGTCTGTCTGTCTGTCTCTCTCTCTCTCTCTCTCTCCAGTCCCTCCAGTCCCTTAACTGGTGGTAAAAGGGTGGGACTTGGGCAGGTACAAAGTACATGTAAATGTGATGATCTATTTGAGAACTAAAACTGTTTTTATCCCCTCCAGCTCCAAGACAGGGTTTCTCTGTGTAGCCCTGGCTGTCCTGGAACTTACTGTGTAGACCAAGTTGGCCTCAAACTCAAAGATCCTCCTATCTCTGACTCCCAAGTACTGGGATTAAAGGTTTGCACCACCACCCTCCAGCTGAGAACCAAAACTCTTTCTAATTAAAATTGGAACATGGTTAGTATGAACCTGTGGAGATCCAAACTGGGCCTGAGAAATAGACAATTAAACTTTCTCCTATGGTATAAACATGAGCATTTTAGGTACCTGCCACTTCAGAGTCAGGGCCTTTGGGAACCCTGCAAAGTAACACATAGTACAGAGACTCTGAGGCATTGCACAGAGCAGGAAGAATGCCCAAGACATGTTACCCCACCAGGCCAATGGCATCTACCATAATAACAGATCCAAGGCTAAGGGTCCTAGGCTTCCCAAGAGATTTCTTTGTGAAAAAGTGATGGTGGGCTATTTACAAAGCAAAGCAGCTGGAGTTAGCTGGAAACTACTTATTATTTTTAGCTAAGAAGAAAAAAAAAGATAATGAAGCCCAGCCCAGGCTTGATTCACATAAAAGCTGATGTAAAACAGATTTACAGCCGTGCACTGCCAGGCTTTTATGTAAGGCTGAGCTCAGGGGGCTCATCCGTCTCCCAGGAAGCTGAGGTGAGTGAGATTTCAAAGGCGGCCTTTCTTTGTTCCATAATGGGTTGGACACTTCAGAGTAAAAAGAATCAAAAGGTGTTAAGGATGATATTTATAACAGCAACACTGCACACCTATTTTGGTAATAGGCTTTAAGTAGTTAAGACAGGGAATCATCTTATATTTCATGTGCTTGGCTGTGTCTCTTCTTTTGTAAATTTGTCACATAGGCCTGATGACAACACAGCTTGCAAATAAATGGTGGTTAAACCAGAGTTGATGTCCAGGCTTTAGTTGGCTTACAAGATCTAAAGGTCTTAAATTCCTGGGTGAGCTCAGGCAACACTCCAACACATTGTTTCAAGAAGAGAACGGCTTACTTACTGCACAATGCAAAAACTCTGCCAGGTAATTGCAGCATTTAGTTATCTCTCTGTAAATTTAGTCTGTTAATCATGAAATATTGAGAAACTGGACACTCTCCACATAGCCCCTTTTCTGTATTTCCTTAAGTATGCAGACAGAATGAGAAATATTTGCCAAAAATGTCTTTGCTCTGTGCTGAGGCTGGATCTACAGAATGTTGCTAAGGCCTGCTCAGAGCTGTTCCCAACACATGTGTTTCCAGTTTCTTCTAGGTGTCAGGGGCAAGGGTGCAGTGGGGTTGCAGTGGAGTATGGAGGGGGCACTGAAAAGTTGTCCTAGAGAGACAGAGTGGGAGAAGATCCAGGCTGCTTGAATCACAGAAGGAACCAAGGAACTTCCTCATTCCTGTGCTCTGAAGACACTGCTGCTGAAGCCAGAAGCAGGTCGTTCTACCTAAGTGAACATGGGCTCCTAAGTCACTTCAGGGCACCGGGGCTTTGTAGAAAAAGTTGCAATGAGAACAACGCCGGTCCAGGTTGAGCACACAGCAATTAGGTGAGAGGTAGGAGAAAATGGAAGATGCAGAGAGGGGAAAAGTTGACGAGCTTTCTGTCTTCTGGTGTGAAAAGTTCATCAGGTGAGAAGGCAGGAGGGCACGGGGAACTAGGGAATTAGCGCAACGGGCTGTCATGTTCCCTCCCCTAATGCATTCCTCCCCCACCAACCCCTCGCTCCTGCCGTAGGTTTATGATCTGAATGTACATACTTCAGTATCTGTTTGGATCTCCACTTCTTATGAACTCCCTGCCAGGGCAAGTAGCAGGTTATATTTGAAAGAGCGGGAAGAATGAGACAAATTCTAAAATCAAACTTTCCTGGGCTTCTGCTGTCCCAAGAACCCCTGGAAACTTCTACAGGGGTTTAGAAGACCCCAGTGGTTTTGATAGTCTCTTCATAACCAAGGAGGGAACAACAGTTAATTATCTTTCCCTTTTGCAGTAAGAGTTTTCATAACATTCGATGCACCAAGTTCTCAGATTTTGACACAACTCCACAAATGTACATTAATAAATATATTTCACTTTTTTGCAAATGTTTCATATCGTCTTCCTTCCTTGTCACTCATGGGTCCAATAATAGCAGCAAAGAAGAATGGGATGACGTATGCATTCATACACAGCTCTATCCTCTTGTCTGAAAGATTTCTGAAGAGACAAGAGAGTTATTAACCTAGCAATTTATGTGTATATCTCTCTAGGGTGAAGGGAGACCAGATGTTCCTAACACCAAATGAAGTACATATTTGTCAATTATCTGGCGGTTTTTGTTCGGTGGGGACAGCCTAAAATCTAAGGAACGTGAGCTGGTTTTATCTAGTTTTATTCTGGCTTGGGCCCACATATCTCACCTGAGCAGTATTGGGGCTCACACTTGTTCACTGGTGGCTCAACTTGGTTCTGTCCTGTGCTGCACAGATGACCTTTGCTTAGGGTGATCTTCCTATCAGTCTCATGAGTTCACCAGGAACAACCTCTGCAGTATAAATACAGGGGGGATTTCATTAGAGTGATAGAATTTAATTATCCATTTTTAGAACTGAGAGAGGATTCGAGGCTAACAGCCCGACACTCACCTGCAGTGCGTGGGGAATGCCTTCTCTGAAGAGCAGCGTGCTTGGTGTGTTCAGAGCTTGGGTTTTCAGGCATCTTCTGCAAACACACAGAGACACTGCTCCTCTCCGCACAGTTGAGCTCACTTCAAGCCCTGCTGGGTGCTGAGCCTGAATCCCAGGCAGTGAATCCCAACCATTAGATCTCACAAAGCTTTTTATTTTGATCACACTTCCATTTATCTTGTTTTTGTCACCTACACTTTTATTCCCTGTCCCATAGATGACCAGGTCACCGTCTTGCCATCTTCAATAGCTTAGCTCTATTTCTCTTTGAGTTATTTTTTTTAAAGGTTTGATTCTCTAGTTTTGGGAGGAAAATAGAATCATTTCAGTTTTGCCCCTATTTGAACTTACTTTGTGCCTACGCACCTCCCACTGAAAGCAGGGGGATGTGTAGCTGATGACATTCTGAATGACCTTGTATAGGTGGAAAGCTACTCTTGGTAGCACCATGACAATGCCACCCTTGGAAGACTTTGAATAAATTCATGGTAAGAAGATGCTGGGACACTTAAACACATAAAACTGGTTCTGATGTTCTTGGGTTCCTTCATATCCTAGTCCATTTATCTATTGTGCAATGCTTCTGGAATTGTAGGAAGTAGGGGCACAAAAATAAAGGAACTTGACATGTTCCAGAATCCTATCACACTTTTTTAATCCCTTAAAGTGTCTACCTCACTAGGTTGTGGTGGCACATGCCTTAGTCCCAGCACTGAGGAGGCAGAGGAAGCGGGATCTCTTAGTTCTAGGCCAGCCTGGTCTATAGAGAGTTCAGGATAGCCAGGGCTACACAGAAAAACAGTGTCTCCAAATGAACAAGAGAGCAAGCAAACAAGAAAGGCTTTCCTTATCCTTTCAACACTTCAGATGGTATATAGCCTCATGGAACAAAGCCATCAGGCCCACTCTTGGTTCTATATCTGTTTCTCCAAGTTTCTGGGTGTCACACCCACTTTAACATCCAAAGGACTTCTCATAGAGATGCATTCCAGAATCTTAATTTTCCCTACTGAGGTGCTGCTTCTGGGCTATCTCTGTGGCAGCGCTGATGACTTAGTTGCTCAAGAAGCTGCATTTAGTTGCTTAAATGAGAATGGAGGATGCCTGCCTTGCATATATATATATATATATATATATATATATATATATATATATATATATATATATATATATATATATAATTGGATCCTGATGAACATAAAGTCTAATGGCAAGTCCTATCAACCGTGCCTCAGAAATCCATCTTAGCCCTTCTAATCTTTATTACTGTTCTAATTCTAGCTGCTGCAAACATCAGCTTGGCTTTGGTAAGAACTTTTCTGTTTTCTCTCACTCACTCTATCTGTCTGTCTATCTATCTACCTATCTATCTATCTATCTATCTATCTATCTATCAGAATCTATTTTATCATATATTTATCTTCCATATATTATCTATCTGTCAATTACCTACTTGACTATCTAAATAAAATACTTAACTCTAAGAGTAACTTTTATTTTCTCAGATGGAAGAATGAGATGAGAGCTGTATCCAAGCTGTTTTAACACATGGCTTGGGCTGAGCCCAGAACATTTTTTTCTTGTTCTATCTACCCTAGGCCTAGGTCTGGAAGTGTTTAACCTCTGTACAATCTGATCTAGGCCTAGAATGTTTCTAGTCCTCTTAGACTTACTGCTAAATTAGCTCACCCTTTCTAGGTCTTTCTGAACACAGGATGACTGGTTCACCTTGAGCAGTTCTGGCTCAAAATTCCTCTCCAAGCTGACTAATTGAAATTGTATTCTATTGGCTTCTCATTGAATTGCTCTGGTTGGTCTCATACTAACTTAGATGATATGTCCTAAACTTCTGGCTCCTTCTCATTCTTTGGCTTGTTCTATCTTTACCTGCAACCCATCTCTGTAAAACTGTCCCTGTAAAACAGCCTCCTCTCTCTCTCTCTCTCTCTCTCTCTCTCTCTC
>NW_022196906.1:24141012-24167924 GCF_008632895.1 Mastomys coucha | reverse complement strand
CCCCCTCTCTCTTTCTTTCTCTCTCTCTCCCTCCCTCCCTCCCTCCCTCTCTCTTCCTCTCTCTTCCTCTCCTCGATGTTTTCTTTAGTCGTCTCTTTCCTATGCTATTCTCAAAAGAGTTGTGCATATCCTATCTCTGGGTCATTGTCTCAAATCTCCCTCTGATTTTCACTTTATCTACCCCTAAACTAGACATCATTATTAGGGATTAAAGGCGTGTACTAAGGACATGTCTATATTCAAGACAGAAGAGTTAAAGGTGTGTGACCTGTCTGCATTCCAGCCAGACATGTGATCCCTTACCAGAGCAGCCATGTTGCTAGGTTAAAATTTCTCTACACTTAACAAAATACATGCTTTAAAAAAATTTCATGTTTTAATAAAACATAATGGTCATAAGGTGAAACCTATCTCACACAATACTGCACCTCATCTATTTTCTGAAAGTACATATCAAATGAAAAATGACAATAGTAAAGACAAATCTCATGAGATTGGCAACTTTGACAACCATTTTAACCTTCAAAAATCACAGTGGAATATGACTCGATCCTCCATTTCTTAAAATCCCTATCAGATAATGTGTAATGTGCACATATTCAACTACTTGAAAAACTATAATTTATATCTTTACTGATTTGTGCAAAAATAACAGCATTATTTAGATTCAGTTGTACCAATTTTATCTTTACTAATACGTTGGGGATGTTTTCTTAAGAGTAAGTGAGGACTGTCTTCATTTTCTTTAAATAACCACTGAGCAGTGCCATTCTACGACTATACCATTATGAATTTGCTTTCTCCGTTATTGATGGGCATTCAGGCTGTTTCCAATATTTTGACATTGCTGTGCTGCAATGAATAATTTTTACATACATTGCTTTATAAGCACTAAACTCTTAGCTCTATTCTTCTCTGTCATTCTTCCTCTGAATGATTCTGCAACAATCAAAGCCGTCTCTGAAGACATGATTCGAACTATGCTGTTCCTATTCCTAGGAACATACAGTGCATACTATCATGTTGAAATAAAAACTCCAATAACTCATACCAGGCCAGGACCCATACATGGCTCCAAATGACCATGCTTCTTCTCAGTTCTGTCCTGACCTGTGCCTCTCTCTTCTGCATCATCACACACTAGCTTTTTGTGTTCATCAAACCTGCAAGATTATTGTCCTTTTTAGAACAATGCACCTGCTTTCTGGGCTATTTTCTCCTGGTACTTCACATAGATGTCTTTCTGTCCTTGAGGTTTGATTGTAATGCAGTAGTGCGCTGGTACATGTTTAACAGCCACCTCTCTGGGAAAAGGAAGCCATGGCTTATAGCATTTGACTAACTTGTCTAAATACAATGCTGTGGACTATTTAAAGTCACCCCAGCAATATCATGTAGCTCACAAACTTGAGTAAATTTTGACAATCTGTTCTTTGAAGTTGGTAGCTGGCTCTAGTTTAACATTGCTTTAAATGTTAATTTCTCTGAATAACCAACTTAAAGTAACTGTCAATCAATATGAAACCTGTTCCTTTTATATTCACGGGAACCATATCAACAGCAATCGAATGTTTCCTCGTTTACTTATTTACTTGAGTATCAAGTCATTCTTGGCCCCCTCCCACCCAACACACATACTCCTAAGAATCAAAGTTCCATCAGGAACCTTGTCTAATTTTTCTTTCAGACCTTCTGTTTCCTATGTTTAGATTGGCAACCTGGCACATAATATGTGCATAGAGAATGTTTATAGAATCAGTATTTGAATTCATTTCAATCAGTGATGAATTTTCCAAACTAATTCTGACCCCAAACCTTCAAACATTGTTCTTTATAGATCACAAAAATGTGATTTAAAATTTTCACAGAACTCTTACAAATCCATTGGCTCATTTTTTTTCTTAGAATGTGGGCACCATGTCTTTTGGTAGTTTAAATTGCTATATCTTATTATATCATATATATATATCTTATTATATCATATATATATTGTTATATGTACTATGACACCATAAGGTGTGTCCAGCTTTTTTATGCTTTCAAATACAGCAGAGAATCCCAGTCTGCCATCTTTACTCAGTTACCACCTCACAAAAGGTCACATTGACTCGTCTCTGCGTTCCTGTGTATGTTCTACATATTTCTATCAGGCTTTCTCTGTATAGCCCTGGCTGTCCTGGAACTCACTCTGTAGACCAGGCTTGCCTCGAACTCAGAAGTCTCCCTGCCTCGGCCTCCCAAGTGCTGGGATTAAATCTCTTCCTCCTTTTTATTTGACCTTCCCAGACCTTAAGATCCCAGTTCTTGATTGAGGAGACCCCCGTTTAGCTTTGTTAACCACTGTAGATTCTTTCTATCTCTGGATTTGTACCATATCTGTAGCTGAGAAAATTCAATGCTTGGTCTAACAACATAAGCGTGTACCTAAGATATAGACAACATACTCTGATAATATTATGAAACTGATACTCGTTTCCTTAGAGGGTGATTGTGGTAATGAGACTATGTAGGAGAACATCTTTATTCTTAGATAATATGTGCTTCAGTATTGAAGAAGGAAGTGTCATGATGTCTACAATTTAGTTCCAAATTATTTTTGATATAGGAGGAGAGAGAATGAGATAAGAAAATGCAGCAAAATGTTCATAATTGGTCTAGATGAGGAGTATGTAGGTGTGTTCATCATTACATTATTATTTCTGTAAGTTTGACATTTTCTAAATGAAAAGTTGAGCAAAAACTTGGTGTATTTGAAATACCCAATTGGTAATACAAATGTATGGTTATGTGCTCCCCAAACATCAGATCTATAGATTATGGTTCAGTAACTCTGGGTGTTTAAAGACTTCATTGTAGATCCTTCTGTGAACCTCTACAGATGGTGCTGAAGTGTAATATTTTGAACTGAGTTTCCTTGGGTCAGCCTGAGATGTGCTTACTAGAGAATGGCTGTTAGGAGAAGAGTAAGATAAGCATGGTGGAGACAAAAGGAGCTAAGGGATCATAGCCATATGATCATGGCAATAGCCAGAGGCTTGCTTCGGGCCCATCCCAGTGAAATGTTCTGAAATACAGCCATTGTTCAGGTTCAGTTCCATTTCTGTCAAGTGTTACAGTTTAGACAAAGTGTCTTTCCATTCCCAGGCATGAGTTGAAGCTTGGTCAATGCAATGTTGAGAGCTAAGGATATTGGGAATGATTGTGGTGTATGAGTTTTAGCCAGGTCAGTAGATTGATCCTTTGATATATTCATGACTCGAGGACACTATTGGAAGAAGGTAGTAGAAACTAGGAAACGGGCCTTACTTGATTAAAATAGATTGTTGAGGGTGTATCCTGAAGAATATACTTCATTCCTGGTCTCTTTCCCAACATCTACTTACTTGCTTCCATGAGGAATGCAGCTTCCTCTGTCATACACTTCTACTAGCATTGTGTCCTGTATATCTGGAGCTCTGTCCCTCTCTTCATGCTGAACTTGTGCCTATATTTCACCACACTCAGGAGCTAAGGAGTGGTGGAATTTATGCCAAGTCAAATGTTGCTTGAGGAACAGTTCTGTAGGATTGAGAGGTCTTTAAATCTCAAAGTTCTACCAGAACTATCTCTGGCTATTACCTATGGTAGACATGTCACAGAAACAGGACAGTGGTATAGAGCATAGCTGGCAATGCTACTCAGTTTCATCTGATCTGTATAAGATCTCTCTAAGGGACTGGCAACAGCTTCATTCACAGACTGGGACAATGGCCCCTGCCAAACAGCAGCCAAAGGAGAACCTCATCTCTGATCTACCATGTCTCCTAATGCTGTGCTTATTCTTCTAACTCAAGTGGTTGCCTAGAATGTAGTTGTAAAGGACACCTATTGGATGAGTTGCTTGTGTCAGCTATTACAGCTATGACTGGTGAATAAATAATTAATAAATAGTAGACCAGTGCTCAACAGTCAATAAAAACAACACCACGTTAGAGGAATTTAGAAATAGAATTAGAAGGAGTGTATATTCTACTAAATAATGACAAATCAAGAGGACTGTCATCAGGACTACAGGATTACTCATGGAGGAGTAAGAGTGTTTTTGCACTAGCCTCAACTTCAAAGAACACTCCTCATTCTGTCAGTCATAGTTCCAGTTTTTGTGGGTCCTCATGATTACCCTGCCCTCAAGCCAACAGGAAAAACTTACATTGTTTGTCATCTCACCAGCTGCCTGCAGGGGTCTGGCAGTCTTCTTCTGCAGGATCTTCAGCTCTGCTGTTGACCAGAAGCATCTTCAATTCATAAACACAAAAAGAGAAGTTATGGGAAGATGCTGAGGTCAGAAGAGATGGACATTGAAAAGGTCTTCACTAGGCTCCAGGCTCCAGAGTAAACACGTGAGCTACCAGTGAGATTGTATGTGCAGGATTCTCATGAGGCTCTAAGGTCCTTGAGTGGAGCTTTGTTAGGTTTAACAGGTTTGGTTGCTGGCCACTAGAAGGAGCAATTTGGAGCAATGCTGCTACCTACTACATTGTACATGTTCTATATTGACAGGCTCAATGGAATGAGCAGAGGTTCACTGGTTGGAAACTGGTTTGTGTATACCAGAGTCTTAGGAAAGATTCTATTGCTATGAAATAGCAGCAAAGAAAACTTCTTGTAAAGCTGCAAAGTCACAAAGCTTACAAGAATCCTTGGGGTTAAACAGAGCACTCACAACCAGAATTGTGAGAAGCAGACATTGGGTTAGGCATGCCTCAAACTTCTTTCTCAATTCTAACATCAGACAAGTCTGCATCTCAAGATGTAGAATATCTCCGATCTCTGTCTGTAAGATAAATTTGAGAACACTTCCCATTTGTGCATCTATAAAGGTGGTACATATGAACTTCTTAATATTTACATTATGAACCTCACATGTACAAACTCTTATAAAATGGTACTAAACATAAGTAGACATGCTACCATTTTTTTAGGACCTTGATGGAAACACTAGGGTCCTCTTGGACAAATCTTAGTTTGGATGGCACTGTTGAAGACACAAAGTCTTTCATTCTCCTATGTTTATAATCCCACTCTACAGCCCTGTAAAGACAAACTAAACCAGACTACTACACGGGGACTTTATTGAGCTATTGTTGGGGAGCCAGAGAAATCAGGGTTAAATCCTAGCTCCATGAAGTTTGGTCCTATGACTTCTCACTGGTTACCTCCCTTATTGAGCCTTGGATTTCCTTCTTTGATCCTTTCTTTCTTTCTTCTTTTCTTTCTCTCTTTCTTTCTTTCTTTCACCTATAAAGAAGAGCTAATTATAATCACAGTTCCCATCTTACAAGATTGTTGAGACAATGGAGATGAAGCATGTAAATTGCTTAGTATTATGCCTGGCACATAATAAGGATACAATAGATGGCAGCTACCACGGAAATTTTAAAATTAATGTATGCCTTCCCTGTCAACTGTCACCTTTCCTGGGTGTGCAGGATTAATTGTTGCTCAAGTTCAAAGATCCAAGCCTCTTGCTGAGCATGAGAGCCAACAGCCTCAAAGCTGACTCTGCAGGAGCTCAGGCGTCACTACTTCCCCAAAGCTACCCTGACCCTGAAGAATACCATTAGAGTTTGGTTCTACTAGGGCCCCAGAAGATTGCCTGATTGCCTTCAGGTGTGAACTTATCTACCATCCTGGGACCCAGCACAGTAAAGAGGAGAGAAGAAAGTCGGTAAGACATGAGGAAAGGAAGAACAGTGCCCCAATGTGAGAGTGGTTCCTCTCCACTCTTCTCACTTAGATGATTTGATCCAAGTTGGTGAAACTGGCCTCCCCTGCACTATTGCCTACACTTTAGGAATACAAGGCACTGTTATTGTTCCTCAAAGTTTTATTTATTCAAGCCAAGAAGCCTGGACACACAACCTCTCACTGGTGACCTCCCTCATTGAGCCACTGGGAAGGAGAACCTAAGCCCACCAGCCTGCCACTTACTGGCTGTGGGATATTTGAGGGCGGGGTGGCGACTCTAAGTATCTGCATGATCATCTGTAATTTGGGGCTACAGAAGGATAGAAACACAGACAATCTAGGAAAATGTGCTTTGGTATACATTTCCATACATACGGAAAGGTTTATTCTGGGTTCTTCCTCTGAAGGGAAGTGGTATTGTAAAATTGTGAACAGAACAGAAACTATTTTGATATTTCATGCCTCAGTGCATTCTACCATTAGGGGAAGAAAAAGCAAAGAAGAGAGCTAGAGTGGGTGAAAAGGAGGTAGAAAGAGAGAGAAGGAGGGAGGGGAAGGGAGAGAGAAAGGGAGTGGGGAGAGAGTTCTCGGTATAATTTAAGAAAGACTGCTTTAGAATTAGAAGGGAATAAAATGAAGGGTGAGGAATGTAACGATTATAATTCTCATCTATTGCACCATCTCAAAAGACATCTATTTGAACTCCTGTACAAGCAGCAATTACCTGGAAAATAAATGTAATAAGAATCTCCTAAGTTGGCAGTAAAATTAGCATCGCTGAATTTTAATTAATAGTCCAGCTCAGGATGAATATACTTTTCCCGTTGATGGAAAGAATGGCCTCAGCCAGAGAGCAACTCTCTGTAGGTCAGCATTATTTGTATTCAGCAGGTGTATTTTTTCCCTAAGTTTCCTGGAGAGTTTCCTACAGGGTCTCTGGAAGAACCCTGATGGTAAGAGGATTACAGCTGTCCATATAAGAAATGATGCCCATCATTAACCTCTACCATGGGACTTGATTTTCTCATTTGCATAATGGTGGAAGGGTGTGCTATATAGACGGGGAAGATTTGGATTCAAGGCTTCTTGGGCTCATTTGAGCTTTAATATTCACTGTATTTTGTCCCAGGCACATTCTTACAAGACTTTTCTATTCTCGGTGCTAAGTGTTTTTTTATAATGGTACTATGACTTCAAAGGTAAAAAGAGTGGGCAAGAGAGCCTATGTGCTTTATAAGCATTATATTTTGGGGCCCTATGGTATCTCTTTGCAGTGGCTCCTGTCTATTGTCCATTGTGTAGATCGTGGTACAGGACTCAGTAGAACATTGCCAGATCTACACAGGGAGAATGAAATGATAACATTTAAATGAATCTTGTTGTTCCTTTAGAGAATTATTGAAGTACTCTGCCAAGGACTTAGGGGATCAAGCCTCATAAGATTTACTAGGTGTGGACCAATAAGATGACTCAAAGGTATAGGTACCTGCTGTTCAGTCTGAATGATTGCCTGGGTTTGATCCCTGAGACCCATATGGCAGAGAGAGAATCAAGTGTTAAAAGTTGTCCTCTGACCCCTACACGTACGATGTTGAAGGGATGTTTATCATCTCTGAAACTTGGAAGTTCTTCTGTAGATCCATAGCCCTTATTCCCCATTAAGCAGCATAACTATTTTCTTAGATCTTTCTAGATCTCTGGTAACCTTTTGTTATTTATTCCTTACTTTTCACATCCATGAATTCACCAAATTCCGTTTTGTTATTACTTTATTAATGCAGGGCTAATGTGTCAGATAGTGCATGAGAAACTTAACAATAATTGTTTCTTAATTTATATTGTGCTTTAGAGTTCTCAAAGGGCATCCATGTGCATTATCTTAGCTGACCCTTGCCATAGCTTCTAAAACTGATGATACGTATTTTACAGATGAAGAGACGGAAACTCTGAGCATCAGCTAGCAGGCAGAAGCCTTTGAATCAGATCCATTGCATTAAAACTTCATTATCTTGGTTCATTTTCTGTTGTGATAACAGAACACCCAGGATTTTGTAATTAGTAAAGAAATAATTTATTTATCAAGTGGTCCTGGAGGTCCAAAATTAAAGGTCAGGCCTCTGGGTATCTGGGGAGAGGCTCATACACTCCAGAGGAGGTAAGATGAAGGGCAAATGGACGCATCGGCTCCAGACAAGTGTGAAAGGGTTCATGCTGTAACAACATAATCTTGCGATGGATGTCATCCCAATATACAGGAACTACATGCCCAGTGTATCATAGATATGCCTTTCTTTGTTCATTTCTATATGATCTACCAAAGTCCTGGTATGCCACAGTCACTGTAATGTCCTGCCTTCTATACCAACCACACTGTTGATTTCTGTCTCTTACTTCTGCTCAGAATGACATGCTAATTTCTCATTTTTAAAGTCACAAAGGATCCCTATTATCTTGGATCAAAGTTAACTTTCTCAGCAAATCTTTCAAGGTTCTCCATCATCTCTTTTATCAGCATTTGCAAATGCATATGAGTTTTCTTAATCCCTTCCACCCCAGAGCCAGAACACCTGGCTCATAACATGCACACAGTCAGCACTCAACACCCTAAACACACTTGTTTAATACTCATAGCTTTTATCTTTGTTATCTAAAAGATGAGCCAGGACAGTCTCAAAGCCTGTGAGAAACACAGAATTTCAGACCACTAAACCATATCAAGATCTGCATATTAACAAGATCTCAGTGATTGGTGTGTGTATTAAGTCTAAGAATTGAATAGAGATGCTGTTCATGATGTCATGGTTGACAAAGAGGCATTACTCTATGAATGCCTGAATTTGCATCCCTGTTCTGCCACTTACAGGTTGTATGACCTTGAATAAGCTTGTAAACTGCCTGCAGCCTGTGTGTTTCATTATATACACACATACATACATATATACATACATACATACATACATACATACATACATGCATACACACACACATATGAAAATGGAAGCTTACTAGCCACAGGCCAGGAAGTCTGTATAGATTATTAATAATTATATGAAATTCTCTTTTGATTGTGATAAATAATTGCGAGACAAGAACACTAAAGCAGCACAGGACTGACCAACCAGGTCACACATTCCATAACTGACGCTGAGTCGTCCTCGCCAGAGTTGTGATCCCAGCCCACCTACGTTTGGTAACAAATGTTCTTTTACCTCCATGCTTCCCCTCTGTGCCTGCACCATATTGTGGGACTGGGCTGCACTCTATTGTGAAGATCAAATGAAATTCAGGCTGTTCTGTGCTCTGGGCTCTGAAAAGCTGTATACAAATGTTATTAGTTACCATTAGGATCGCCAGCTCCAATTGTTCTCTAATTGCCTTAAGTATTTTACTTTGTTTCCTTGTTGTTAACAGCAGCTTTGCTCATTGCCAGAGTATTTGAAGAACTCGAGGTACTGCTTTTTAAGGCAAACAAGAAATATGAAATATGCACTGGATGTACATGCAGATGCTTGCTACCGGCTGATTAGTGATGAGCCAGAGACGAAATGAAAGGAGGCAGAGAATAGGGGAGAAGAAGATAAATTGGCCTTTGATTTATCTGGGGGACAGGAATGTGTGAAAGGAAATTGATTAGAAGTAGGACTAGGAAAGTAAAAAGATGAACCTGGAGTGTTTTAGATTACTCAAGGAGGAAGTTACAATTCTTGAGAATGATTCACACTGAAAAAAAAAAGCTAGGAAAGAAATGGATTTGGGGGTTTTAGATGTGGCTTTCTCTAAGGTGTGGGAAGAACACAGTGGTCCCCCCACAGCCCCTCCCACACATAGGGAGTTGGGCTTTTTTATTCCATGCCGTTTGCATATAAATGTATTATTCACCCGTCACTGCTGCAGGAGGAATTTTAAAATGTGGAAAAATTATGTGATCAAAGTGTGATCTTATCAACACATAGAAATCAGAAAAGCTGGGCATTGCTTTCGAAGGATGACTGTAATTTGAAGCAACTTCCCAGGTGAAAGGAGTGGGTGGTCACTGCCTGTGTAGGATACAGCTCTCAGAAGAAAGCTGGCTCTTATGTTTCCCGTGCCTTCTGTAAGTTACTGTTTTCTCAGAGATAGAAGGGAAGGAGAGCAGCAGAGAGATGTGAAGCCTGGGAAAAGAGATGTCTGAAATTTAGATCTTTGTCTCAGTACAAACGCTGTTTACAGAAAATCACTAAAAACGTAAGAAATAGATAATAGCTTTAAATATATTTTACTCTGGAGGAGAGAATGTGGTGAGGGGAGATGGTGAACCCCCATGTTGCTAAGGGCTTTACAGTCTTTCTATTTGGATCAAATGGAGTCAGCATCTAAACTGTGTGCCTCCAATTTGAGGGCTTTCTGTATGCTTAGACTTTTACACAGCCTATATCTAGTTAAAGAATATCCTGTGACTAAGGATAAGTAAGGTCAGATCTTGAACTTCTAAGGTCCACTTTAAGGAGAGAAGATAGCATCCCACACTGTGGTTTGGGAATAACTTTATATTTCCCTCAACCTTGTAGTAAGATAATAATCCATGAGTGGCAAGGGTCGGGATAACTGAAATATAATTAGAAACACAGATATAAGTCTGAAAACATTCTTATTCAAGCTCCATGCTTTGATATTTAATTGTACTTAAATAAATATGTTATGTAAATGTACTTAACCTTCTTTAAAATGGAATAATAATATATTTAATGAATGTTCAATTGTTAAGTACAATGATGTCTTAGAAGATGTTTGTATCTGTTGGTTTGACTGATTTTATGTTTGAAGTATCAGACATAGAAACGTACGACAGCAATAATAATAATTGCCATATCCCAGGTTCTTTACTAAAGATTTCGCAAACATTATCTAATACTTTGGGTTATCTTTTTCAAGTAGAAAATATTTTTGCTCACACTTTATAGATGAATACACCAGGGCTTAAATAAATGAACAGCATAACCCAAGATTACCCAGCTTTCGTACAGTAGCATCAAGATTAGAACGTCATACTGTATGTCTCCCTAAAGCTGGGGTTATCTTGAATTTTCAGTGCTACCATCATAAGAGACAATTGACCAGAGAGCACAAGAACATTTGATTGGATGTACAGTAGTCTGAGTGAGGGGCAGAACTACTGATAGGCAGAGGCTTTGGGGGTCAAATGTCACAGGTCAATATCCTTGGGAGATGCTTGACATAGGAGCTCAAATATGTTTATATTTTAGATAAGCAAAGAATAATTGTCAGTATGCACATAAGCCATGCAGCACTTAGCAAGTACATAAAGTACACAAAGTTTGGTAACAACAACAACAACAACAACAAAAAGACCTCGGACTAAAAATGATCTAGAGTCTAGGAGACCTAAACCTGGGCTGCCATCTCAGGATATGGCTAGAGTCTGAGCAGAAAATCTGGGAGTGAGAAGGAGGACGGTCAGTGTTACCACTGGGAGAAGGTCGAATTGGCCTCAAGACATCTTTATTCTAGGCCTAGTACCACCTTGCATGGACAGGCTGCCAGTGTCCTCTGCCTAGAGTCATGTGGTACTCACAGTTCTTCCCGTTCTTCCAGACCAGCCTGTTCTAACTGGGTGTTTGAGCAGAGGGCATCAGAGGCACTGCTGTATAAATGGCTGCTCCCACCAGGAAGCAAAGGTTTGGACAGACAAGTCCTGAAACTGGGAATGGCCCCCAGCTATCCGTAGGAGCAAGGGTATGGAGACAATTTGCATGTGAAAACTGAAAAACAATTCATCCAGAGCCAATTTCAGCTCAGACCAGGGGGAAATTGCTGTTCAAATTGTTATTTCCATTGCCAAGTTTATTGACAAAAAATGAAATAAAAAAGCCTCTTTGTTTTATGAATTTGTTGTCAATTACAAGAAAAATAAATAAATAAAAAGAGAGATAGGGGCATTTATCCTCCCCGGTTGGTGGCAGACTGGGTTTTGACAAGTCTTTTATAAATATAAAAATGTGTACGCTTGAGCAAGGATATATCCTCCCTTCACAGAGAGTAGCAGGACTCTGGGTCTTTGGATAGAATATTTCATCAGTGACATCCTTGCTTCTCCTGAGAGGCTTGTCCTCATTTTAAAAGTAAGGAAAATAGGAGGCCAGTCTGGGAAAGGACTTTTCCAAGGGCACAGACAGACAAAGGTGCTACTGACTGGTTGTGCAGAGCATCAACTCTTGTAGAGCTGGTAGATCTCTGTTTCCGTATGACCCCCAAACTACTCCCATATGTGATCAAGGAAATCCAAGCTGCAGGACCTTTCTGAAAACACCGATGCCTTCCTTCTCTGTTCTCACATCTTTCTAGCTTCCATCTGGCTTACACGTTTGCTCCTTCCCATGGATCCCTGCATCTCCCAGCCCTCTCTCACCAGGGTCTGCAATACTCTACTGTGTCACTCACTGTGCAGTGTATAAGGATTGTAAGTTGTGAGGTCTTACAACAACCCAGCAGCCCTTCCATGATGGCCTCTGACAGGGAAATACCAGAGCAAATGGGTAGCAATTCGTATATCGCTGCAAGATAGAACAAAACCTTCTACTGAGGAACTAAAGCTGAAACTATCCTACAGGGTTTCTAAGAAGTCTGCTCACGACTTTTTGGAACCTCTTTGCTGTCAGCATGCTGCTTGCTGCGCTGGCTGGAATGGAGCCTCAAGAGTAAGGAGAACTATAGGGTAGAAGGCACTCTACCAAGGACAACAGGGAACACACAGAAAATTTCTGATCCCTAAGTGATCTCCATGACCAGGAAGCTCACCCACCCCTGCTCTACGCCCACAAATCCTTCGTGTGACAAAGTTTTGTCCCTTTGAAAAGGCCTCAGCAGGTGTGAGGCTGTCTCCCTTCTGTTTGACAACACTGTGACAGCTCAGAGTTTGTGCTCCTGGAGGGGAAAGTGCCTTGGGCTGAGAAGAGCAGAGACCAGGAAGCTTAAGGCTGCCCACGGGCTGTGTCGCATGTTCCAGCAGGCTGCAGTGGTGTGGAAAGATGCAGAAAGCTTAGAAGAAATCCAACTCGCCACCTGGCAACATGGGAGGGGGATTACTAATGGGCCATCTTTCGGCAGATGTTTACTATTTCGGGGGTGGGAGGGATGTTGCTGCTAGTGATTGCATCCTGTGTTAGAAGCAGCTGGTAAGGTGCGATTCCCCCACTGGGGAGGGAATTCCCAGGCCTGATGCACTTTTGCTGGAACTGCCAGTTTGTGCTGAATGAGATGGTTTCTTAGCTACTCAGGAAAATTGCGTAGTGTCTTTAGGGACCCTGGGCTGAGCACCACTGGGGAGTGCTTCACCTTCACTTCCTCTGAGCCTGCTGTCTCCATGGTTCAGGACTCATGCCCAAACATCAGGGTCCTTGGACACCAGCCAAAGTGATTTATTCCACGTTTTGCACAGCAGCGGTCATTGGAAACTCCCCTCAGCCTCTTGTCATCTTAGTTTTCCTATTTGGAGAATGGGAGGAACAATGTGAGTTTCTTGTCTTAGGAAGTCTGGGTTACAATAAGAAAATCCCTTAGACGAGGCAGCTTACAGTGGAATTTATCTCTCACAGGTCTGGAGGTTGAAAAGCTCACCATCAAGGTTCTGGCAGGTGCAGTATCTAGAGAAGAGCCAATTCCCAAGTCATCTGTGGGCTTCACTACCTCTGTGATGGAAAAGCAAGACCTTTATAAGAGCACAGATACTACTTACGAGCTCCCCAACTTCGGTCCCAATCATTTGGCAAGGTCTTTGTCTCCTTAGATCATGAGGGTCAAAGTTTCTACCTATGAACTGTAGAAACTTGACTTCCTTCCACAGACTCACCCGTTTGCTGAGTACCAAGGAGGGTGTACTGTGAGTAGAGATTACAGTTTTAGAGAGCTGTCTTAATCTTACAGTTAACCTAAGTAAAAGTTTCCAGCTTTGGTCTTCATGTTTCCATGTGGAACTGACAAAAGTGGCCATCAGAGAAACAAGACAGGCATCTTTTCCTCTGTATCGTAACTTAACTGTCTCGCCATTACAGGCTGTCATGGGGCTTGTATCTCTTTCCTTACAGGAGAATATCTGGTGTGAATGTATAAAATGATGAGCAGAGGAGACAAGCAGGTCCTCAAGTGAAGGTTCTCTGCAGAGAAGACTTGTGCAACTGCTCCCAAATCAGGGTAGAATGGACAGATTCTTGTATCCCATCAATGTCTAGGAATGAGTTTGTTTGCCTATGTTCTCCTTAACAATTTCATGTGTTGCCTTTAAATTCTGAAAATTTTCATCAGTCTTTGGATTTACTTGCTTTTAATTGATAGATTTATGTATAAGTATAAAGTCTTGAAGCACATGCATATTGTAAAATGATAAAATCTGGTGACTAAATGTATGCATCATTTCCTGTACCTATGTTTACGGTACCACTAACTTCTATTGTTCCAGTGTTTCCTAAGAAAAGGAGACATTGCCAGTGACTGCAGCTACCATTCTAGACTGCACACTGCATCCCTTCCTCTCATCTCAGGGTAACTTTGACCAGCATCTTCTCACTTTCCGTGACCTGATAACTACCATTCTGTCTCTGTCTCTGTGGTCAACCTTTCTTGGGTTTTGCCTATGAGAGATCATATTTTTGCCACATTTGTCTTTTTGTGTTGGGTCTGTTTCACTGGATATGATGTCCTGTAGTTTCATCCCCATTTTCCACAAATGACAAGATTGTCTTATATTTTAGCCTAAATGATATCTGCACTGTCCCTTTGTGTATTCCCTTTCAGACACACATATTTTTATCTCTTCTTCCCTTGTATATCAAACAGTGAACATTGTGTAGGGTGACTCAATGCCTTGGCAATCAGCAGGATTGTGAGAGGCATGTTGTCAACATCCCAATTGTGAACCCTTCTTGGTCCACCTAGTAGTGGGATTTCTGGGTCAGACATGTGTTCTGGACTTGAGGTTTTGGTGATTCTCTTTATGGCCTTTCCCATGTAATAATTTATAGTCTCACCTATAAGGGTGTCCTTTACTCTGCATCTTCACCAATCTTTATTATCTTTTGAAGTTTTGCCAAAACAGGCTGGTATGGAGAAAAGAGCATAGAGAGACCTGAAAAACAGTTTTAACTCAAAACTCTGGTTTTTACACCAATGGTGTGGCTAGAAACAATGTTTCTGTCTCTGAATTCTGTTGCTTTCCATAGAAGTGGGGTAGGAATCCTCACATTTCAGTATCATGGGAAGGGCAAACATGCCACTAAGTGTCCTTTGCTTAGCACATGCCAGATACTGAGTAATCACGGGCCTCTCTCCCGTAATCGGCAAAGTCACTGATTCTATTAAAGGGTGGTGTAAAAGAAACTGGAAGCAGAAGCAAGTTCTATAGTTATTTTTGCAAGGGGAGATGGTTGGTTTTAGACCCATCGTGTCTGAATTGCAATCTGAGATAGTACATATGCTGAGGAAGCAAAGATAATGCATCTGTCCCAGTAGGCACCTGGGACTTGGATGAATAATAATCCATTTGATGAGAATCAGCATTCAAACAAAAAAATCAACTGTTTGGAAAAACCTGCATGTTATAAAATCTGAGGCCTAGTTTTCAGGATGTAAAGATTATATAAATATGAAAATTATTTTAAGTCTTTAAAAATAATTGAAAATTCCTCATAATGATCCTTAAGCTGGAAGAGTATAATCATATCTTATCAAATACTAAGTAGAGAGAGAAAGGAGCTCATGTGGTATATTTGCCTAGATGATAGACTTTGAAATGATTCAAGGAAACTGGTGACTTCAGGAGAAGAAATGTGATGTAGATCATGATTCAGAGGAAGCATTTGTACTGGATGCTCTTTCTTTTGAATCTTGAAATGTATGAATGTATTGATTAACTATTTAAAGTAAAAATAAATAAAATTAAACCCTAAAAATAGAGATTGTACCTAGTGAAAATCAATATAGTTTCTGCTCATTCTTGAGAAGTTATTTAAATATTTGTAAAACAACAGCATAGTGAAACTACCTCAAAACATGTAATGTCGATTCTAGTTAAGACCCAAAGAAAATCTGCTTATTATATTAACTGCTACAAAGTCACAGCAACCTTTGACTCTTAGAAGGTGGAATATTACCTGTGTGGATTTCCTGTTTCTTTGGGTAGTAGCTCACATATCTAGGGCTAAGGTCCACAGCTGACAAGTTAACATCTTTCTGGGGGTTCCCATGGTGAAACCTGGATAAGATCCATATCAGTTTATCTCTGAGTAGAAAGATAAGGGGGTTAGACAGATCCCAGGTAACAGTGTGTGGTGGTTTATTAAGAGGTGTTATCAGCAGCAAAGCCAAAGGTGTGAATAATTCAAGGCATACTCGGCATTTGTAAGGCAACGTTCCTCTGTGTTAGAACTGCTCTTAGTTGGGGTGTAGGGGACTGGGTGGCATGTACATCAATAATCCATTCTCTCATTCTGCTTTCTGCTCACAGCTTTCTCCCATTCAGACTCTTCAAATCTTAAGATTTTTGTGAATAGACTTGGTGCAAACATGAAAGTAATTGGCTGGGTTAGAGGCATGCCTAATGTGCCCACAGGGTTCAAACGAGATACCCAAACCCATCTCAGTGTCTTCAGGCATTTTACTCTTCTGCATTCATGGGACAAGAGCTTGTGATATTTTTAAGCAGGAGAAAAATTCTAAAGAGTGGCAACCAATGTAGGGTGTTGAGAGGAAAGCATGCAGCAGGGGCATTCTTGTGTGAGGCACACAGAATACAAAGGCACTGCCCTCCTTCTTAAGTGCTTAGCTATTAGCAAAGTTGGGAGTGGAATGAGCAGGGTTTTAATTCCTGCCTAACTGTATATGTGTCTTATATAATTTCCTATACAAGATTCCCAGGCCGCCATAGTGTCAGCAAGGTTGGAGTAATAGTTTTAATAACATACACTTATGGAGCTTTCTATATCTTTAACATAGGTCCCATGTTAATTGTTCCATTCAGTAGACAAAACAAACCCACAAAATGGGTATATCTCCATTTCATACATGAAGAAACTGGACCTGGCCTCAAGTATCTCCCTGCACATTACATCTTGGGAGCCGGTTATTTCTCAACCATGAATGAGTAAGAGTCTTGGGATGTGTGGTGTTTACATTGCCAGGTCTGATGGACTTTTCTCACAAATTGAATCAGAGTTTTTTGAAGAAAGTTTCCACTGAAGCTCAAATTTAAGCCAATGCCAGAGCCAGTCCTCACATCATCTAAAGTTAGTGCTAATAGCTACCTGTTAGTTCCATCGGGGCTTACCTAGCAGGAAGTTATTGGCAAATACCATGTGTTTACCCAGTAATTACACACCCATGCAGATTACTCACTAATTATGCTCAGCAGGTGCAAAAGTCATTAGCACAACACATCCCTGGCACTGGGGGTTAAAAAAAAATGGTACGTGATTCTGTCTTGATTTGCAGTAATTCTGTATTATTTGGTAATTGTAGATCATCCCTCATTCCGGATATCTGGGGTTATTTCACTTCAGAACAATAGTGAAGTGCTATGGAATCCCTTCAGAAAACTACTTGCAACTGTAAACCAAGAGTACCACCGGGCACATGGCAGCGTAGCTGTTCCCTCATGCTCTTTGCGTGAAGTATGGTAATAGCCACACCAGGAGAGATTCTAAGAGGTCTTAGGCAGACCCACTGAGGGAAGAGCTTGCTTTTAACTCTGCTAACCTGCCGTTTTTCCTGAGTGTGTCTATCCAGAGCAAATTTAAAATCCTAGCCCAGCCTTCCCAACTCCCAGCATGTTCCTGAGCTGCTGTGTGCTCAGGGAATTAAAACTAATTTTAATATTAGCCCTAAGCAAAGAATAATTAGAAAGATAAATCTTTGCAACTTTCTCCTACTAGGCCTCTCCAGCACCACCTCCGCCCCCATCCCACCTTCCTGCCATAATGCATTATGAAGCTAGATATGAATGTCTTGAAGAGTGTTTGTAACAACACTAAACACATTTGTTCAGCTAATTAAAAGTTGATTCTGATGTCAAGCAAACACCAGACAAGTGACACTTTTAATGGTGGAACTATCCCTGATAGCAGATCCTAAGAGAAGGGAGTAGGGTAGCCCCATATAACCTGCCCCTGCTTATTACTGCAGATCACAAATTCCTCTTTAGTTCCCAAGAATTCCCTTACTTGCATGATCATAAGAACCTACAAAAGCCAATGGTAAGGCAGCCCTCCACTGATCGATGCTTCCTTTGTATGTAATATACATCTTCATCTCTAGAACTGACTGCTGACCTCACATAGCTTAAGCTGCCCATAGGCTAAGAAGACAAATATCAGGGACTTAACAAAGAGTGCCCATGAAGGCAATCTGATGGGTATCCCCAGAGGCAGGGCAAGTTGAACAGGGACCATGTTCTTATCCAATCATCCTCATCTACAGGTTAGAGAGCTGAGTTCTGTCTAGACAGGAGGACAGAGATGGGCTTTTAGTTATTGATAGAAAAGGTTTAGGATTTTGGTGATTCTTGACCTGTGAATTGGACCACTTAAACCATTCTGCTTCACTATTGGAAATGGAATCAGCCTGTGACAACAGCTTCTTCTAGTTCCCATTTCTCCTTCTTTAAGGAATCAGTGGACAACCAGCACAGCCTTTCCTTCCACTTCACTTGGCTCAATGATCTCTCTGCAGTCTTATGGAAGGCTTTCTCCTCTTCAAAGTGCTAAGCTCTTGGCTGTCAGCATCACACTCACAGGCTGTGAAGCTGGCGCCAGAGAGAAATGAAAAAGACAAAATAAGAGCAAACAGCAGACAGGCCTGTAGCCACAGGACATGCCCTGACAGGTAGGGGCATCTGTGGCCTCCCAGGGGTCAGACATAAAACAACCATGTCAAAACTTGCTGGGGACTCTGACCCCCATTTCTCCTAGCTCCAGTATCTCCATGTCCTCAATCCGCATGCCCAGCTATTGTACTTCCGTGTGGACACCTCATGAGTTACTGACAGCAGCGCAGCATCCCGAGCCTTCTGTTCCTCACTGATTTCCCACAGCTTTTCTACCCTACAACTGTCATCTTTGGCTTTCTTTTTACGAGTCTGCTCTTTATTTTACAAGGTGTTAGAAATGGGGAGGAGAGGATGTGTGGGAGGATCTCAGCTCAATTAAGGAACTGTGAAGTATGCTTGCTTCGAGCAACACCTACCCATTCTCAACCTTGCCCCAAGTTCAAGTTCTGAACCCAGAGGGCACAGCCAAGGCAATCCAACTTGCTCCTTGTCTTGCCCTTGTTGCTCAGCTTTTGGTCCTGGCTCTCTCAGTCCTGTAGGCAGCACTCTCCAGGTGTGTCAGGCCTCCACGATGGAGTCTTTGGTGTATGAGTCAAGGAACCCTGCAAAGGGCATGGCTGTGAACACGCTGGAGGCAGAAGGAGGGTCCTTATATATACCTTTATGGCACTTGTTGAGCTTCAAGCGTTTCCAAAGTATTTGCAAGTATGTGTGGATTGGCTCGTGCCTTGTGCATTATATACTACTTTCAGTGCTTGGAATCAATCTCTCTCTCTCTCTCTCTCTCTCTCTCTCTCTCTCTCACACACACACACACACACACACACACACACACACACACAGACACACACACACACATGAATCAACTCAATTGTTAATTTGTTTTTGAACATTTTCTCTCGTGCCCTTAGTTGACTCAGTTTCTCCCTTCTTTGATTCCCTGCTGTCCTTAGACTTGGATGAAAGAGTAGCGGGGTGATTGGATTATTCCATGAGTTTTCAAGCTTCTTTGAAGATTGGGAGCCTGTTCCTCTTGGTGCTTAGTTAGGTTGATAGCAAGACGCAGAAGAAGCAAACATGTGATCACCTCCTAGAACAAAGCAAATTCTTCTAATTTATCAGGCTGCTCTACCATTCCTAAGTAATTCAAGCATCAAGTGGGAAAGGAATGACATCTGTTAGGACCCACTATGTGCCACATGCTATGGCCTGCTGCTTCATTTTTCTTTGTGCTGCTGGAGACGTGTGTGCTTGGTCCATGTTCTACCACTAGGTTCTCTCTATATCCTCAAGGGAAGTGGCTTTATGCTTTCTAGGAGATGAGAAAAGGCTTAGTTAGACAAATTAAGATAGCTTAGATGACAGATTTCAATTTTCCATTCAGACCTCCATTTCTCTGGCTATAAACCAGCATTTCCCAGGCTTTGTGGCAGCCCTCAGAGAGCTGCCATGAGTAAGTTTGTGTTTTTGTTTGTTTGTTTTGGTGGCAGGGGCTGAGTAGGGAGAGTTCTGTTTTCCAGGAATAGCCTTTATAATTTCTCTGGTGCTTTCCGATCTTAAGGGGGATTTGTCCCTTTCCTGTGCGGAGGCTGCCTGACCCTGGTGAGTAAAAGTGTACTCATTTTCTCCACGTGTTATCTCTTTTAAGTGTCTGATTTAACCAAACAGTTTCGGACTGAGTTTCAGCCTTGCTATTGTGTGGTGGCTCCTATTTTCCCACAGAGCTTTCAGTCTGTTCCATAGGACACGTCTGCCCTCCTGGCTTGGATGGCACTGCATTCATTTCAATTGGGAGAACTCAAAATGGCTGCATGCAAACAGTGTCCTTTCCCAAACACTCCCTCTGAGCTAGCCCACCCTCTTCTCTCTTGTTAAAATGATACTTACTTGGCTTTTCAGCCATATAAAGGTTTTATATGATCTATTATGGGATGCTTTAATTACTGTTGTTTATTTATTATGATTGTCTTTGAATTGCCACTGAGAGCCAATGGTAACTTGGCGAAGGCCATGAAAAGGCAACATCACAAGAGTTATATTGACTAGGCAGTAGGCCTGGATTGTGAAGTGGAAGCTGTGGAGCCAATGAAGGCATAGGAGCATCTTCTAGACTAGGGTGATTTGGTTGGCTCAGTCATTTCTCTATATGAGCAAGTGCTCTTGGACGGAAGCTGCTAAGAACTTTCTCAAGTGTTTCATAGCATTGGGAAGGATTGGCTTAAAGAAAACATGCTGTTCTTCCTACACAAGAATAGCATCAAGCCCACTCCCTGTGTGCTTTCCAGAAATGATGCTGGCTATGCTAGGATCCAGCGATACACCCACTCGACCATTCCCCACTGTGATCATGGCCAAGGATCTCGTGAAATGAGATGCTCTATAAGGCCATCTCTGTTCTCCACTTAGCCCCACATTCTAAGTGGCATTGACACAGGATGTAGGACTGTAGAATTCAAGGCTCTGCAAAGAATTTTGCTTGAAATTTGGTGAGCTTGACCATCACTATTCAGACAACAACGATGAGCTTTAAAGACTTCAGTCTTATGCTGACTACACCTGATTCAGCATCTTCTTTGGTGAATGGGGCTTGGGAGGAGACAAGAGTAGCTGCATGGGATTTTCAGATCTAGTTTCTATCTTTGTAGAACTCAGAGTCACGTGGGGAGAAACAGGTGCATAGAAAATCAGAAACATCCCCTGACAAGTGTTTAGAATTTGACTGCACCCTCCTCTGTGCTTTGATAATGCAGCATCATTAACAAATGGTCTACGATAATATTCTGAGGCACAGAAACAAAATGTCAGCGCATCCCTTGCTGGGGGAATCAAGTGTTTGTTATCAGGAAGGAAGAACTGACAATCAGCTCTTTGAGGGCGGGATCTCTCCATTTGTTCATGTCTTTTTCTCTTCCACTGCTTTCTCATGTCTCTCTTCAGACAGTGAAGCCTTCTCTTTTTCCCTTCAGTGCTGCAGGCTTTGATGAAAATGATAGTGTAGGGGGAAAAAGCAGATCTGCCACAAAGGATGAAAACCTCACTGACGGAGAGGACAGTGAGGAGGGAAAACAGAGCAGTAGTCTTGGATGGGCAGATTGCCAGCCCTGGTGGGAAGAGAGCAGCCTCTTGGAAACAGGGCTGGGGCCCCTGAGCAGAAGGCTAGGGTGATGGGGAGAACCAGCGTAGGATCTGATCCCTGGAGGAAGGGAGGAAGCTGGCCTTCTGTGTGCAGAATGGCCAGGAGCCAGGCCAGCACGGGGAATCTTCAAGGGGATAAATACTTAGAGATTTCCAACCCTTTTGGGACAAGTGCCAGGGAAAGAGGCCAAGATTCCAGGGAACACAGCCAGGATGGGGTTATTATAATCCCTAGGAGAATTCATTTGCCAACTACTAAAGCAAACGCAAGCAGCACCCTGAAATGGAGACTAGCTATTTTGGAGCAATTAGCCATTGGTGCCTGCTGCTGCCTTTGGAGAAAATCCAGTAGCCAGAGGGGGAGTAAGGAGAGCAGGAAGTCCTGTTGGCTGTAGAGCAATGCTCTCCTTGGTACCTTTCCTCACCGGACACATCTGGCTAGACAATGTTGGCCTGAGCTTCAAGGTCTCGGGCTTCTGCTTCCAGGTGCCTTCAGGATAACATGGAGCCACAAGCTATTGAAGACCCTGGAGCTGACCACAATCATGAGGCCCAGGCTAAGCCACGTCAGTTGACTCTTTTCTTCAGTGTCCAGCCCTGTCTTGGGGATACTTTAGGGCATCTGCTTTTGAGGAACAAGAAATCATCAGCTATTGCAAGATTTTCTTGAGCATAGTTTTTTTTTTTTTTTTTTCTGGTGAGAAGTTTCAAATAGTTATCAGAATTTTGAGGATCTAATCACACCACCCCACTTTAAAAAAATACTGGTTTATCCCAACCTTAGACAAAGAAAGTCTGAAGAAGTTTTTACTAACCCCATTCCTATTAGTGCTGTCAAAAATGGAGTTCATCTAATTGTTTTAAAAACAATACAATAAGAACCTTGACACTGTCAGGCACCTCCCACAATGGAGAAATGGAGATGTTGTTCATCTACAGCCTCTAACCAAGGCTGGTATCTCAATATGTTCTTGCTCAAAGTGAAGAAGAGATTCACTTCACTGTGCCATTTTCCAGGTGTGTTGTGATAGAGCCATTGAGGCAGGTTAGCACCTCCTAGCCTGGATGTGAATTTGAACTTCCCTTTGAGAGTTTTCCATGGCTCTCTGTTAGAACTTTACCGAGGTACGTACTCCAGTAAATAACTCTAGCAAGCTCTATGATGGATGCTGAAAGGGAGTGAGAGAAGAAACAACAGAATTTCATGGAGAAGTTTAGGTAGCTGATACCTGTAGGGCTTTACTATGGAAGTAACTGCTTTAGAAACCAAAGAACTAACAGAGTTCCCCTTGCTCGGGCATCAGATACATAGGAGCAAGGAGAGTTTCATCTCCAGGGTAGAGGGTGGATGCAGGATGCTGGATGCTGAGTGTTTTTGAGTGTCGTGAGGTCCCCTGAAATGATAAAGGCAGAGACCTGAGGAAGGGAGAAAGGCCCATTATATCATTGTGGTTTGGCTCTGCATTTGGGTGCTCCACCTGCCCAGTGACAGGTAGCTGTGTATTTTTTTTCCACTTTTTTTTTTTGTGCTTCCTGTGGACTCCACTAAGGTGTCGGGATTTCTGAAGTACATAGCTTGTGGAAAGCAGTACCAGTTTGTTTTAAACTTGTTTTCTTCAAACTCTGACTGCGATGAGATATCTGCCTGAGGGTGCTCCAAGCCCCCTCCCCCGAAAGGTCCCTTACTCTGCAAGTCAGGTAACAATCAGTCATACATACACGGATCCTGCCCTGCTACATGTTTCTTTGTGGAGTTATTGGAGATTGAACCTAGGAACTCCAGATTATGTGCTTTATCTCTGAGCTGTACACACCTCAGCCCTGTCCATCTGCTCCTTGTGTATGAACCTTGCTCTCTGCTCCACCCTCTGCTTCTAGGGGCCGAGCGGGCTCCTTAATCCTATGTACTTGACACAGGACCCTCGAGTCTGTCATAAATTGGGCATCACTGGGCTAAGTCAAGAAATTCCTCTTTGCTGCTCTCATTCCATTACTCTTTCCACAAGACTCTTAGCAATTGTATGGAGACTGTGAATGTTCATAAGCTGTGCAAGGGACAGTCAGGATGATGCTGTTCTGTGCTCTGGAAGTGAGATGCTTGTTACATTATATGGTTTCAGGGTTATCTGCTTATTGGGTAAATATGGAGATATGCTTGCTCCTCCCTAGGGTCACCTCTGGTACATTCTCTGCCAGATTCCTAACCAGAGTAAGACTCTGGCCTCAGATCCTAAGACTATTACCTATTGATGCTGTGGCCGCGAAGCTGTCAAAGTAGCTTTGTCCACCCACGTTTAGGTGCCAGATGCTGGCACGTTAGTGGACTCAGACTGAGCCAGAGAACCCAGGCTCCCTGCCTGCGCTGCCTCCACCAGCCAGCAGGGGGCGTCAACTAATGAGAGGGTTCCTGTTGGCAGTCACAGCTGAGCTTCGCTGCTCTTAGGGCCAGGTGCTGACAGCGCGCAGGACCAGAGCCAAAGGGGAAGGACTGTGATCCAGAGAGGAGGCTGGCGCCACAAAGAGGCCTGCGAGGCTGACAGGAAGTTTGTAGCCAGCACAGGAGCAATCTGCCGCCCTCGATAGTGAGGTGGGGAGGCTGGCTTGCAGATGCTTCCCCGGCTCCATCTGAACATCTTGATTTGATGCTAATTGAGCAGCCTGACACCAGCAGCATCATGTGATCCATAGACAGCCGAGACCAGAGACTGCTCCCCTGGCTCACTGGAAAGCCAGGAGGACCAACTGCAAGCTGGTGGTGCCAAGGAGAGCTGCCTGGGCAGGGTCTCCAGTGAGTGGAAATCCGAGGCCTTGGCGACTGGCCTGACCAAGGCTTGGCTCCCTCCTCAGTTCCACCAGAGCTCTCCAGCTGGCTGATCTGATCTTCTGAGACACAGTGGTAATCAGGGCCTCAACGTGGTGCCGCTTAGCCTAGGTTGGCGGAGTATCTGTGCAGCTTCACAGGTGGGCGTGGCTCCCTCATTTTATGAATGATGAAGACTAGACCTCCGGCAGGAGAGGTTGCCAGGTAACAAAGTAGTAAAGCTGGGATGTGACTTCGGTGACATTTGACTAAGGAGTCAGCTTGACAGCTTCTGACATAGTATTGACTAAAAGACCACTTCCCCAACCTACTCCCATGTCCTCTTAGCCTGGGCTTCATTTCTGTTGTCACCGATAGCCCCATCTCCTTCTTTTTAAGACTGAAATATTCCACTGTGTGCAGGCAATTCAGTTTCTCTAGCCACGCACCCAACCGTTGATATTTACATTCCTACAGTGTCTTGGCTATTCAGGATGACACTGCCTGTACCCAGGAGGTCCTTACTTCAACTCTTTTAGGAGAAATGCCCAGACCTGGGTTTGCTCACTCCTCGTAAATGGGGTAGCTGAAAGTGTCATACACATGGAAGCAGAGAACAGAATGGTGTTTGCCAAGGCGGAGGGTGAGACGGAAGCCTTCAGGTGTCCATGATGCATAAGCACCAGAGGTCTGTCTTGGCTTGCAGCGCCTTCAGATCATGAGAACGGGTTCTCCACTAGACAGTCTATTAAGAAGGTGGATTGTCCCCACCACAAAAAAAAAAAAAAAAAAAAAAAAAAAAAAACAAAAAAAAAAAAACAGTTTTAAAAGAGGAAAGACGGAAGGAAGGAGTACAGGATGTCCCATCAGTCATGTCATTCATAGATTTCCTTAAGCTTTTTCATTCTAAATATAAGGAGGGAAGATTTAGAGCCCCGAAGTAGTAATTATCCTGTACTCATCCGATGCTTTACAGTTTAAACACATGCTTTTTACATCTCATCCCTCTGGTGATCACAAGTGTTTTCATGAGGGAGATGTTTCACCATCCTTCAAAGGAGCATAAGCTGCGTTCTAACAATCAGGAGGGTCCTGGGATGACCAGGACAAAGCAGGTCAGATCCACAGTTAGGAGGCTCCCCTGGAGAGGCAGCCCATGTTCCAAGTTGGAAGCCACCCAAGTGCTCCTGTGGTACCATTGCAATCAAAGCTGGGATGAGAACCCCATTTTGTCTTGGCCTTTGCTTTCAAATTAAACTCCTTGCTCCCCAAGTTTGACTTGTCAGAAACTGATGAGTCTGCTCCAATCTCTGCGCTTGCTTCTGCAGTGTCATTCTTCAAATTCATTTGTTTCCATATGGGATTAATCCAGGGGATTGAAGCAATGTGTGGATGCTTTGAGGGAGCATGAGTCTCTCTCTCTCTTCCTTTTCACTCTCTCCCTTCCCCCCTTTCTCTCTCTCTCTCTCTCACTCCCTCCTCCCTTCCCTGTTGGCAGGGCTGAGAAGAGACAGGCAGGGCACACAGGTAAGGCAGAGCATGTGTCCCTGCAGAGGAGAAGATGAGCAGGGCCACAGAAATGAAGGAAAAGGTCTAAAGTCTCACTTTAAAAAAAAAAAACTGAAAGTAAAAAAAAAAAAAAAAAATCAATCCATGACCTTAAAGAAGTTTATGAATTCCTAGCTTAGGAATCAATGCACATTGATTTTTGGACCTCTGCATGGGCTGCACATGTACACTATCAAGTGATAGTATTTTGTTGGGCTTCTACTGAGGATAAGCAGGTGCCATTTCTACCAGACTGCTAAGAATAGATTGCTTAGAGAAATGAAAACAACAAGGAAAGAATGAAGGGAGGGAGGTAACAAGGGAACAGGGAGGGTCGGAGGGAAGGAAGGAGGGAGGGAAAAAGGAAAAAAGGGAGGAAGGTAAAAGGGAGTGCTGGTCTCAGTATAGAACCCATTTGAATCTGTCTGTGACTGCTAAGTCAGATTTCTAGATATGGCCAGTGATAAAATATCACTCATTCCTACAGGCTGTATCCTGGTCCTATCCCCTGGATCACCATTTCCATAACCCCTAGCTCCTCCCACACGTAATGCCCTTCCTAGAGTTGTTTGTGAAGCAGAGATTTGTAGGGTAGGGAATGCTAAGAGAAAGAATGGAGAGGCTTGGGACTCCGATAGACTCAGAGCTATAATGTGAAGACACCATGTCAAGTCTCAACAGAACAATATTGTCTATGAAATATACTTTCCCAAGTGTCACTCCACTGGACTACTAAAACTGAAGCCTGTCAGCATATGTATCCTCTTTCTTAACCACAAATAAAGAAGTGTGTGCTAAGAAAACCTGTAATTTGCTTAGGAAAAGTTGGTTGGAACCATGTCAGTCTAATACCTTGCTCTTTGCCTCTCACCCCTAGTCTGTGTGTGTGTG
>NW_022196906.1:24114652-24141002 GCF_008632895.1 Mastomys coucha | reverse complement strand
TTAGTATCCAGAGGACAAAACAGCTCTGTTGAGATTCATCCTGTGGGATAAAGGAGAATAGCACTTCATGTATAGGGGACATGTATAAGCATGTCCAAGAAACATTTGATAGTCTAGCTGAGTGAGGGGAAAGATGATGTACACACACCAAGGGGACACTGGGTTAGAGATGCAAAGCAACTTCTGAGTTCAGGAACTGGGCCTCCCATGGGATGCCTGTATTGGACCCCCCAGCCCTGAGCAGGGTCACCAGGTGAAGACTTGGGAAGCAACTCAGCTTCTGGGGACCCGCATTTGCAGATAACCCCTGAGCACCCAGCACTCTTCTGTCCTCAGGTGATCTTGTCCTTCCCACACCCAGCTCCCAATTCCTGCTGTTGCTGAAATTTCTAGCTCTTATGCTGCCATTTCTCTCTGCCAGGTCTGGAAGCCCAGAAGCCCTTCCCTTCCGTCATTCATCTGGCAGCTGCTGTTACCTGCTTTCTGCTTTCTGACAACTTCATTAAGAGTGATTAGTCCCGTGGTTACCTCCCTCAACAGTCAGAGGCAGTATTTCTTTTGTTTTGAAATGTGTACTGTAGTTAAAGGATGAGTGCACCTCCCTTAAGTGTTTAGGTGTGTGCAGTGTATTATTGTTAACTTTGTTAGATTACATGGTAACTTTGTTAAGCATAGTGTTGTACTACGAGTCTCTAGAAGTTTTTCCACAGTGCATAACTGCAGCTGTACGCATGTTGAGCAGCAGCCCTCTTAGGCTTTCGGTAACCATGGCAACCAACACTCCACTCTGACTCTGTGAATTTGGCTTCTTTTTGGTACCTCACTTTAGATAAGTGAGAGCACACAGGATTTGTCCTTCTCTGTGTGGCTTATTCCAATTAGCATGTACTCTAGGCTTATTCATGTTGTCAAACACTATCAAATTTCCTGGTTTCAGGAGACCAGTGTCCCATTAGGTACATATCTACCCTATTTTCTGTGTCCATTTGTCCGTCTGTGGACATGTAGGCTACTTCTATGTCTTAGCTCTTAGGGACTTTGATTTAAATTTCATTGGATATACCCCAGAAGAGGGATTACTGAATCATATGGTAGTTCTATTTTTAATTATTTGAGCATCATACATTTTCTTGAATCTTGATTCAAGTCCCTTTTTCTATTTCCCTCATCTGTCTCCTACATTGTTCTGCAAGTATTCATGCTCCCTCCCTAGATTTTAAATTTCTTCTTTTTAAATGTGCATTCTTCTGTCGTTACCTATTTGGAATATGAATTGTAATTTCTACTTTATTGCTCCACTTCTTTTCTGCTGTGAACAGATTAAGTCTCAAGCACTAGCCAGAACCATGGGCACAGGTAGGTAAACTCATGAAATATAGCTCCCCTCTTGCCCTCAACTGCCTATACTCTACAAAGGTTGTATAGCCTGGGGAATGGAATTACCTCAAAGTGATTAGCATCTGTAGCAACTTGATTAGACAGGAAGCTTGAACAAGAAATCAAGGGGAGTTGTAAAAATGTATATGCAATACACACCTAAATTGGTGGACTTCAATTCCCAGACACTAGCTTGATGAGTTCCTATTCAATCTTTGAAACATTTAAATTTCACAAAAAAAGTAGATAGTTGACTCACTTACCTCCCTACATCCTGCCCTACCCACAGAGCCAGCCAGAGTTGCCTCCGGGAATGTGTTTGTGGTCCTTTTCTTTGTTAATTGAACATACTTGGGGTCTTCTCACGTATGCAGGTTCAAGGTCACCTACCTTTATGGAGTCCAAAGTGATCTGGGCCACAGTCACTCTCACTTAATGATAGTTCTGTGTCCAAGTCCCTTGTCACCAATATAATTTAAACTCAACCTTCAACCTCTGCTCTTTGAACGTCAATTATTCTAAAAACAAAATCTCTGCCTGAGTTCCCAGACTGACCCCAGCTGCTCTGGCTCCATGGCATCTTCATGGGCTTGACATCCAATATGTTGGGTTATGTTCTGTTGCCATGATTTCCTTGTTGACATCCAATATGTCGGGTTGTGTTCTGTTGTCATGATTTCCTTGGGAAGAATAGGCCACCAGGAGAAACCTGACTGTTCCACTCTGTTTCAGAGAAGATACAGTGTTGCAGCATCCTGTTGTGGTTCTAAAATGAAATGCCTCCCATAGGCTCCTGTATGAGAATACTTGCTCTCCCATTCTTAGTATCCCACTAGGGAGTGGACTTTGATGTCTTATAGCTTAGTCCCATTTCCCATTTTATTCTTTGTACTGTGGAATGGGGGACTGGCCCCATGGTCCCTTTGTTTTGCCTTTCTTACCATGAAGAACTCTCTCCTCTGCAACCACAAACCAAAATGAACCCTTTCTCTCCCAACTTGCTTTTTGTTTGGGGTATCTACCACAGCAACAGGAAAGTAACTAAGATCCATCCCTGGGGGAGGGGGCTTCCTTCTGTACTGGCAGATAGTTAGAGCCTGCTTTCTGAATCTGCAGATTTCGCACCTGTGGATTTAATCAACTGAAGATTGGAAATATTTGAAAAGAATTGCATAGGATTTTTTTCCCTTTTCATCATTCCCTAAACAATGCGGCATAACAACTATTTACATATAATTTCCATTGCGTTAGGTATAATAAGGAGTCTCAAGATGATTTAAAGTAAATGGGAAGTGTGTATAAACTCCCACACAGTATGCAAATACTGTGCCATTTCATATAAGAGATCTGAGCATCACAGATTTTAGTATCTGTAGGGATCCTAGAAACAATCCTCCATGGGGGGACACTAGATGGACCTGTCCCTTAACCTCTTTATTTTGTATGTAAATGGGTCCATAAGAGAGTCTGTGTGGATAATGTGTACTGTGCTTGTAACCTTCAGTGTGTATGTGCGTGCATGTGTGTCTGTGTGTGTGTGTATGTGTGCATGTTCGTGTGTGTGTGTATGTGTGTGTAAGATAAATAAAGAAGTGGTGATTGTTTTCTGCCTTTACTTGGAAATATTTGCTTTGTTTTGACTAGAAGGAAGCATCAGTTTGAGAGTGACTCAGAACCAGATAGAGCTTTCCAGTATAAGCCTGAGCATATAGAGGGGATCAGAGAGGGGCTCACACAGAATCTGCCAAGCCAATTCACATACCATTACATATGATGGTTTATAAACATGGAGGGCATCCTTAACAGTTCCTGGCAATATTTGCAGAGAGCACACATCTGCTCTGTGGTCAGTAAGGAGTCAGCTTTAGGCCAGAAGGGGATGAGATGGTGAAGAAGAGAAAAAAAAAAAAACTAAAATGTAAGGATTGTGGCTAGAGGTGAGCAAGAGAAGGGCAGTGTGGATGAGGGAATGGGGGATCCTTCATCTGTACATTGAGTAAAATTCACACGGAAATATATTAAATATGAAAACAAGCTGTTTAAAGTCTGAATGAGCCAGATTCTTCTAAACTAGTTACTCCACTGATGATGGGCAAGGCAGCTGGGAGAATCATCAGAGGCAAATCTCCCAAGTCAGCAGCTGGAAGCTGTCCCGTGAGGCACATGTCTCTGCTGGGAATATTCCTTTTAATTTGTATTCTTGGGGGAGTAGTCAAAAGATGGTGAGCATGAGGCACTAAAAGAACCATTTATTGAACTAGGTTGGAGTTTCTTGGGCTTTAAATTTTAAAATTTGGTCCAAGTAATCTTTATTATGAGTTCATCTGGGACATTTCAGATGGCCAGGAGCAACACCATTCTGTGGCCAGTAGATGCCTGCAGAACCACTGTCATCGCTGTAGCAACCACCGATATCTCAGGTCACTGCAGGATCACCTTGGAGACAGAATCAGGCTGGTTGGGGGCCAGATGCTCAAGGACCATAGGTACTGCTTTTTCCTTACAATCAAAATAGGCTTAGGACTAGGTCTTGAATTGCTGTTTCACTTTCCCTGGAGCCTATTTGTGCTGGCTGGAACTACAGTCTTCCCCATGCTCTCTCAGTGGTCACTGCTCATGGCAAATAACAAAGAAGGTCTGAGAGTAGAGTCCTCATTTTGACTGTTGGTGTGAATTTAGGAACTTCTGTATGTTCCACCCCTCACTGATGTAACTTCCAACATATCAGATAATTGGTGATCAGTGTTTTTAGCTTTAAGTCCCAGTCTACTGGGGGCAGAGGTGGGAGTCAATGTGGAGACTGGGACAGAGAAGAATCTGGGAGGAATGATTTAAGTTGATTTAAATCTCAACAGGAATATATTCACCAGATCCAGACTGAAAATGTCTGTCCTTACCAGCCTTCATCTCTGGCTAACAGCAACAGAGTAGACTTTGCAAGCGAAGCTATTCTGGACACTGCATCTTGTTAATAACTGAAATACACTTAGTCTTAGTTAGACTTCCAATTTCATTCATCATTGAATATGTGAAGAAATGTTACTATGATAAATTTATCACCGCCAGTGGCATCCTATGTGGCTCTCTCTAAGTAAAAGAAACCAGACATAAGAATCTAAATATCTCTAAATGGTCAATATTAGTATATGCATTACTATTTGGCCAGATTAGAACCTTTTCTATTATTGCTTGAAAATATGAAATGGTCTCTAACTAGGTTCCCCCTGCCTCTGTTCCTCTCTATCCATTCATTCAGGGTGCATTCTCCACATTTATTAATGTGAGGCTGATCCTCCCACATTGCAAATCCATCTGAACCCTTTAATGTCCCAAAGGTTCCGCCTTTGAGCCTCAAGAGAAATGTGAAATTTCTTGGCACAACTTGTAAATATTTTCTCATTAGGAGTTGGTCCTAATTTTTGTCACTTCCATATCATGCTGAGATTCTCATCATATAAGAATCTCTTCTTTCTAGAAAGTTTCTCTAATTCCCTCTTCTATTGTCTACTTCAATTGACTTTCAGAACATCTTACACAGCCTACAGGAATATCTATGTTCTCTCATATGATAATGACTTCTTCACTAACCTTTGACCTCTCAAGGAAAAGTCATCAATTGGTTCTTGCTACAATGACCTGTAGAGAACAGAAATGGTCAATAAATGAGTATATAGTGGTTCTCTCTCTAGCTGTACCCAGAAATCATTGGTAGTTTCCATCAATCACTCAGGTTTTCTTTTTATACTCTAACTTAAACAATATTCAAACCTTTGTATCTACCAAAAGTTTCCTCAACCAGCTCTTCAGAAATGAGACAACCATTTTCATGCTGTCACATAGTTTTTATTACTCTCCTTTGCAGGGTTGATTGATTTGATCTAATCCTTTATAGTCAGTCTCCCCCCATTCAGATGAAGGAGTGAAGTGTGAAAGAAAGCACAGCAGATTCTAGGATTAAAGCTGAGGGATCTCTTCTACTCTTGCTGGAACTGAAGGCCTACTCAATTCTTCACCATTCACGATATGCTTCACAAATTCTAAATGTTGAGATCCTATTAACATCAAATCTCAATTGACCTTCTTCCCAGTTAGCTGTTGTCTGTTTTGCAGGCAGAGCATACTCTGTAGCTATGGATCTATTAGTAGACTGACAAGAGCAAGTATGTCCTCCTACACAAGGGCAGGGAAGACAAAGAAACCAGATTCAGTTGCCTTACCTGGAGCTGGATCCCGGTAGAATTTCAAGTTGAGCTGAGCTACAGTGGAAACTATTTATTTATTAATTTATTTCACCTCCCCACCCACCTTTCTTCACAGCTGCAAATGCCTTTTGATAACAACTGTGGATTACAAAAGGTGTTAGAAATGTGTTAGGAACAGAAGGCTTGGCATTCTGTTCAGCTGTTAATAACTTGTGAGTACTGTCAGCAACACAACAGAAGCCACTGTCAGTGGAGAAGGCATGAGAACACTGCTTTTGGACCCTCAGTCTCTTGGCCCCGTTTTCAGCGAGGGTTATCAGGGACATTGCCAGACACTGAGGGGAAGTATGCTAGGAACCCAGGAGAAATTGTCTGAATAAGGAAGTAAGCATTCTCTCTGTCCTGCCTGTAGAAGATTTGTTAACCAAATCGGAGGGTCCAAATGCTAAGGCTGCAAGTGGAATTAATAAAATCTTACAGTAGTACAAATGAATCCTTCAACGGTAATAGACTGAGTTTATTATTTAAAATAGTCAAACTTAGCATATGTTGTTTCCCACCTAGCCCTAGGAGGGAAGGATGGGGTAACGGGAGCAGGTTTTATTAAGGAAGGTAATGTGGGGTATTCCCAAAGAGGAAGGAGTGGACGGCATATTTGCATTGCTGAACTGCAGGTTAGATTAGATTGAAGCTTTTCCATAGTTGATTCGGGGGAGGGCCGATGATTGAGCATGCTTCAGGTAGGAAAGGCCCAATTTTACAAGGCAGACCACAGCGAAGTGTATATGTAAGGGTGCTTCTAAACAAATACCCAAAAGAGAGGTGGCAGATGACAAAGAACAAGGGCTGGTGCTGGGCAGAGAAGTAAACAACTCTCTGTAGTCATAGGAAAAATAAAATCTCAGTCTAAGAGGGAGAAAGGAGAGAGAAGAGGGAAGAGAAGAGGGAGCTAGAAGGAAGAGATAAAGAGAACAAACTCTAAATTATTGAGATGGTAGCTGGGAGCTTTTGAGAAATAAAGTGACATTTATTAGATTCTAGTAGCATGTCAACTATATATTCTTTGGGAGGCTAGGGACCTTATAGAGGAAAAAAAAAACAGATCATTGATTAAATCTCAATGACTGAGCATAATAATGGTAGCTGGCATTCTGAGGGATTCTAATGCCCCATGTTTTCAGTCTAGAATTCACAGCTACTCTTTCTGGGGTGCAAAGAGATTTGCAGGCCATCCTACCTTTTATTTTGAATCCCCATTGAATTATGATGCCTAATCTTGGCATGGTCACCTTGAAGAAGCCCAGGTGCTGTGGTAGAATGCCAATTTGGGTCTCAAAGTTGGGTGTGAGCTTCTGCCGGCTGTGTGATTTACAATTCAGACCTTGGTAAAGTCCCTAAGCTCCCAACACATATGTGCCCTCCTTGAGCAATGTAGTCTCTGTAACATCTGCTGTACAGGTAGGTGTAAAGGACTCAAATGTATGAAATGTGTGTTTTCATGGAGGAGAACAGAAATGTTTCTCATGCATTTTGTTAGAGAAGAAGAAAAATCTGTATTTGTGTAAACAAAGAAATCAACCAAAATACTGTGGTGTCAAACAATGGCACTAACTGTACCATAGAGTTCAAAATTCAAAGAAACTGACCCAAGATAATGTCTTGCTCTGAACATTGATCATGGTTACAGAGATTTTACCAGTCTTCCTTGGATCTGTTTCTGAGTCTGTATGAGTCTAGAGATGTAGTTCTCTACCTGGAAGATGATTTAGCTATCAAGACACCACTCTGGAAAGGCTGGGTAGGCAGATGTAATGTATGAGATGTGAAAGAGAAGAGGATATATACACAGGGTAGATAAGAAGAAAGCATTTGAGAATATGTATGTCTGGGACTGTGCCTGTATGTCTGTGTGCATGCATGTGTGTCTGTGAAAGAGAGGCAGAGACTGGAGAAAAAAGGGTAGATAACAAGGGAAATGAGATACCACATAGACATAAAGATCTGCTTTAAAATTGCTTTCTTTTGTTAAATAAAGGACATATTCTGAGTTAATGGTTTTCAGTGGATTCCCAGTGGGTGTTTTGAGTCCTGAGTTTCTTGCAATGCATTAGCCAGACTGTATAAGGAATTGGCTCCCAGAAAGGCATGGCCATTTGTTCTCAATTCTGTGTGCTCCTACCCTCCTACTGCTCTGATGTCAACTTTTGACATTTTCTGTCGGGCAATTTATACACTGTCACCTGCCAGCTTTCCCATAGTACTCATGTTTGTTTGATCTCATACAAACTCCCCTCTCCAATCTGTTGATGAAATAATAAATCTGGGGACCTTTGAAGATAGTGCACTGTAGGAGAGCACAAATGGAAATGTTTTCTCCACACTTAAGCATTCTGAATGCTGAGTTTCCAGGGTTGATGTGCTCTACATTGTGCATGTCCTTTGCACACATTTAGACAAATCCATCAAGCAGGAGTCCCTAAAAGCCTGTAATTTTCCAGGCAATATGGGACATACCACATCGGTAATGGAAGATTCTCGTAAAGCAGCATGATCCCAGGCAAAGCTATCTATTTATTTGATTTAAACTGTTTTAAGCACTTTTGATTTCCTGGTGTGATATCAAGAACCTCACATAATTTAACTTGAAGACATAAATCTGACCTTCAAGGAACTTCAGGTCCCAAATAGCATGCTTATTTAGAACATTAATACTTCTAAAACACTTTTTGGATATTTCATCAGTCTAGTGAAAAACCTTCAGGGACTCAATTGGATGATGAGTTCATTTAGGTACTTGAGCTTGGTATTCAAGATCTTTCCTAACTTGAGCCCAGAGACCTACTAACTTGACCTTATCTTTCCTCTTATTAAAAAAAAAAAATCATCTGTTCCAACACCACACGCAGAAGGACAGCTCTTGAACTTTTGGCTCCTTGCAAATACAGCTTCTGATATTCGTATACAAGTGACTCTTGAGTTAATTTCAAATGCCACTTCTTTCATGTATCCTATTGTCATTTATTTATTTATTTATTTATTTATTTATTTATTTAATTTGTTTGTTTTGAAGTAGGCTTTGTCTTCAGAGCAAATTTTGGCACACCAAAACTGAGGTGAAATTAAAGTGACATCCCATATACCCTGATACCCTGTGGTGACTGAATGAGAAATGTCCCTTATAGGCTCACATGTTTGGAAATGGCTCCCTGGTTGGTGGTGCTGTTTGGAAGGTGGAAGTCTACAAGAGCATGAGTTGCACTGGAGAATGACTGCCATTGGGGGAGGGCTTTGAGAGTTTAGAGACTCTCCTGATTTCCAGTTCACTCTCTCTGCTTCACATTTGTGGTTGAAGATGTGATTTCTCAGCTTCCTGCTTTGGCTACCTGCTGCCATGTCTCCCCCACCACTACAAATCCTTTCTTCAGAATGATAAACCAGAATAGACTCTTTCTTCAATAAGCTGCTTTTGGTCAGGGTATTTTATTACAAACAAAAAGTAACTAATACGTTGCCCCACCAGTGTGACCTCTCTCCATTGTTGACAGCTCTCCTGCATGATGAGCATGCAGTGATGTGGCTTTATTTCCCAAAGGTCATAATCTGCCCTACTTAAGAGCACCTCTTGGTACTATTCATTCTGTTTTTGTCCCATCTTATTCTTGTGCCCAGCATCATTGTACCCCATTGGAGAGATTTTACTGCCCTAGAAATCCTGGGCTCTGCCTACTCCTCACTCTCCTGATTGCTGATAGCTACCAGTCTTCTCATTGTTCCTAGTTTTGCCTCTCTCAGACTGTCATATAGCCATACTATGAAGGATATCAATATAGACTTGTTTATTCAGTTAGACACATTTAGGCCTTGAGATCTCATTTTCTTCTAGTGCTAAACAATATTTTATTGTCTGGATATGGCACACCTCATGGCTTTGTTCAAAATTCTGGCAATTATTAGTGTCCACATTTGCTCTGCAAGTAGCAGCTGGTAGGTATGAGTAGCTGTTTATGCATAAAATAATTATGCTAGGCTAAAAACTTGGTTGCTCAAGCACATTAGCTGCAATAAAACTCTTCAGGAGCCAGTGTAGTTAGTGATTGCTGTCTTAAGACAATTGGGATATTGAATTATCCAAGTTATCTTAGAAAATTCTTATTAGAGTTTTTTGTGCTAGACTTGATATGATATATGGCAGGGTATTCCACTAATTATTGTCTAAGTATTCCATAAACTATGTATTAGTCCACTTAATACCCTATAAATACGATTTTATTCTCAACCCCATCCTGACTTCAGGAATCAACTGTTGTATGACTTAATTTTCTTCCTCTCATTTGCTTTGTAAAAGTTTGTGTACTGTTGCCTTATTCTAATCATTAACTATATGGGTTGAAAAGGACCTGCACAACTTCCATCCCAGACAAGACATGGAAATGTGACTTCTGAGTCCACACAGGTAAATTCACTGATGCAATGGTAGAGGACAGTCCCTACGACCTCAGTGCTGCGTAAGGGGAGCATCACTGTTTCGAAATCCTCAGTTATTATCATACAGTCTTTAAATTAGAAGGTATTCAGTGTCTGTGTGTGGGGGTGAGTGTTCCATTTTACAACAAGCAAAGTATATATCTACACATGTCAAAGGATGAGTTGAGGCCAATGTCCACTTTCACATGGAACTGTGAGAGGTTCATAGGACAATCCAGGCTTTCAGGTACCTTCCTGGACCACAATTTGGCCTGGGCTGAGAAAGACAGAGGGCAGATAAGAAGTGTTGCTGAAAGAACAAGGCTGTGGCAATCAATACCAATAACTTATTCATTCAGCAACATTCAACAGAACTTATCGAGCATGAACCATATTCAATATACTGAGGTGGGCAGCAGGGGGGCAGAGGTGAGTAAGAAAATCTGGAAAGAGATGTGCACATCTAACGTTAAAACCAGGAGGTGGAGGGCAAGTTTGGGAGAAGTCATCAGGCAGTTGGGGAGAGAAAAACCAAAGCAAGGTGTTGTATTGAGCCAATGAACCTCCTCAAGAGGAAAAGGAGGCTTCCTCTGAGAACATCTGGCAGATGCTAAGCACAAGATCAATTTCCAACTCTTTCTATGTGCAGGAGAAACCTCCCGACCCCAGGGGAAGGCCCCCTTGATGTACAACCAACTATGGTTCCATATTTGCAGCTGAAATTTACACACAGCTATGACCTCCCAACCTTCTCAGACAGCCAAGATTCCCTTTCAGTACTCATTTAAACACATGGCCTGATTTTCAGTCCCCCTGAGGAAAAGAAAGCAAAAATAAAAACATTTGTAAGATCATGGCGGCAAAGTGACAGGCTCTAGTTTATGGGAGTCGGGGAGGGGATTCTTCTGTCAAGACTAGTAAGAATCTAGTAGGTCCCATGTTTGTCCTCAAGTCCAAGGTAACTGGAGCACCACAGTTGCCTGCAAGCACCACAGTTGCCTGCATTTCCATATTATCCCTGTGTAGACATCTACACATATTTCCCCTTTCTTGCACGAACATCACAAGGACCTGGATTCTTGATGATAAAATCCCCCAATATCCTTGACTCATGAATATCAGAGCTGCTTGGATGTTCTTCTACATTGGTCCAGCACCTCTGGGCACAGATTGCCACATCTTGGTGCAGGTGATGGAGCTCCAGCTTTTCTTGGTCCTATATGAGGTGGTAATTGGCTTCTGATGCTCCTTTCTTCCCTAGGCTACATAAGAGCTCTTTGACTCCCTACCTGATATTTCCTTTCTGTGTCATCTCATCAGTGACAGCTCCTGTCTCACCTTGTGCCATCCACCACCCTACCCCAGGTTCTTATTTCTAATGACTTGGCATCTAGACAAGGGAAAAATCCCTAGTCATACTGGCTTAGCCCAACATGGCTTTTTATTGTCTCCCTGTTCACTTCCTGGCTTTGTACCCTTGTCCTGCTCTGTCTATTCTCAGCACTGTGACCTAGTGACCCTTTTAAACACAAGTTGCATCATGTCATTCTCAACTCAAAACTCTCTAATGGCTCCCCTTCATTCAAAGAGTGGTAGCCTTTCATAGACAGACAAGGCTTTCCACAGTCTGACCTCTGACCTATAGCTTTCCCTCTTGCTCAGCTGGCTACCACCAAAATGGCTTTCTACAGGGGCCTCAGACATGTTGTATGAACTCACCCCAGGGCTTTGCTTTTACTGTTCCAATGCCTGACACCCTCCTGTCCTATGTCCTTCAATGTACATCAATCAGTTAGACACAGAGCTTGCAAGGAGATAGGTGGGGGGAGTTGTGCAATGTGACTCTATTGGAGTGGGAACCTCTGACCATCGTTCCCCTGCTTTCTGGCTTTTTCCAGGCTTTTTTTTTTTTTTTTTTAACTACGTTTGGCTCTTCAAAAAATTTTCCAGATACACATATCAGGCACAGCTGAATCCTCACATTTCAATAGTTTAGAAATATCAGTTGCAATTCATTGGCTTTATCTCGTTTTTCAGATTTTTAAAATTTATTTCATGATGTTATCAAAATGGCCTTTAGTGTTCTAAGCTTACCATCCATCCAATTGGCTCCAATGCTAAGAAAATGAATCATTTGCAATGATGCTTTGAAAAATGCAATCAATAGAGCTTAGAGGACCCCCTCCCCCGAAATAACTTATTTTACTCTGTTCTGTGAGGGAAGGGAAAGATTGCTCTGCATGGGCAGACCATTGATATGTCTCTCTTGGAAGAAATGGGCTGGAATCATCCCTTTTCAAAACACAGGGCCTGTGGCTATTGAGAGATGATCCCCAAGGAAAACTCCAGAGACAGGTGCCTTGAGAAGGTAAAAACCTGTATTCATTGGGCTCTTGTAGCCCTTTCCATGTTTGTTTCTGACTCTCTACCTTGAAGCCACTTTATCTGTGTCTTACAATTACTTTGAGGTCAGAAAATATACCTGTGTTCTGTTGCCCTTCTGTCTGTAAATATTTAGAGCTTAGATGTTAGTGTTCAAGGTTCATAGCCTAGTAACCAAAGCTCACCACAAACTCACTTGACCTTATCTTTCCCACCTGCTCTCTGCCAGTTTTGTATCTTCCCTCCAGGTCCAAAACTGACTAATCCCACCTTCTACACTTTTTGGAGTGTGTTGCCTTCATCTTCCAAAGTATCGTTTATTTTATCTCCTATTTGAGATCTTCCTGCCATGTCCAGACACACTTTTGTGAAAGCCTTTAGTAATTTATAATGCCCTGGCACTCCCTGTATTTACAAGCTGGATCCTTCCAACCTTGACTACTACTGCAAGTCATTGAAAAGTAGAATACTTTGCATATTCCTTGGAAACAGAAACAAAGGCCTTAGCACATAGCAAGAAGCAGTAAATCATTATTAATTTTGCCTATGCCATTTTTTTTTCTAAATTTTTCCACTCCAAAGAGCTTGCTTCTTAGCTACGTCATCGAGAAACACACAATTTTTTTAGAAGAAGGAGGAGGAGAAGGAGCAGCAGGAGCAGCAGCAGCAGAAAAAGAAGAAGAAGGAAGAAGAGGAGGAAGAAGAGGGGAAGGAGGTGGAGGGGGAAGAGGAGGAGGAGAAGAACTAGCCAATTCTAGTTTTCACACACATTATCTCCACCTTCCCAGTCTCCTTTCTCTGTAGGGTTGATGTAAACTTCCAAAGTGTTCCCATTTTCTTCCATTCTCCAGAAACTGTCCTAAAGCTTGCATCTGACTTTCTTAGGTCTAGGGAAAGAACGTAAATCTTTAGAGAAGCTGAGGGGTTTCCTCTCTGCATCCTTCAGTTCCAGACCACCTTTGGCTCTGAGTTTGTTCCTGTCTTTTCACATTGTTAGACCCTACTGTGCTGTATAGCTTATTACCATTCATTCAGAAGAGCTGGCTAGGTCACTTACCAGGTCACAGGTACATGAGACTCTCTGTGAACTATTGCAGCTCTCTTTCCCTCCCCTTCTCCCCCATTCCTTTCAAATTTGGAAAAACAAGGTTATAATCTGTCTTTTGGTTATCATGTAGATAAAGCAGTTAGCGAATGAACAGGGAAGGATGCATAGTAGGTGCTCAGCACAATTGAGTCCCAGCCTCTGCCTGGCCCCATTCACCTCTTTCATTAAAGTTGACAAGTGCAAGTGTTGCCATCTAGTGGGCCTCTGTCTGGCAACTGGGAGGAACTGAGCCTGAGTCCTGACCTGCTCCTGAAGTTGAGAACGTGGGTGTTTGCTCCAGTGATGAGGTTTCCTTTCTTCCTGTATGATTCCATAGCTCCATGGCCACACATGAGCTGTCATACTTATCTGTGGCTTCCCTTCTGGAGGACAGGACAGAAATTCTAACCACATCTTCCATGGCCATTATTCAGTATATCTACCAACTCCCATTTTATGCTGGCTAGGATATCTTCAGTTTGACTAAACTTTGTCCCACATGTTCAGCAATTTTCTAGATTGCTGGACAAAATGGATGAATAGATGTGTTAAAGGGTACAGAATGTGTATGCCTATCGTACAGAGTTCTTTTGACAGCACAGGTACATTTTATATAAATATATAATGATTGGTTCTTTGAGGGTGAAATTCCATCATCAGAACAGACCTGAGACCTGAACTATAAAAATATTAGAAGGGCGAGGAACACAGAGTACAAAGGGATTAACTACTAGGGAGAATTCATGAAGGCAACCTGGCATGTCTGAGAACATTACTGTGGATGTCTCTCCAAAACTTCAGCTGTGTGTAAACCCCTAAGAAAATGTTTCCAGAATGCCCATTCCTTAAACTGCTGCAGTGCATCATGCTGAAGTGTTACAAGGTCTCAGAAATCCTGAAGGGAAAACTGTTCAACTTTACTTAGCAATAGCTTCTTCCTGCACTCAATTATCAACATTCCATGGAGCCCTTGTTTCTCAGTAACACCATTAACAGTGCCATTATATGCATTGCTTTGCTAAATTCTACGTAAAGACATGGGCTCATTTGTTCAAAAATATATTTGAACACCTGCTATGCAACAATGCAGTTCTGTAGGAAGCAAAGAATAGAAATACAGTTTCCATTCCCATCCAGTAAATATTCTGTTTCAGTGTGAGACACAGGACATATAAGTACATATATAAATATTCACCAAATCAGAGAACTACAGGCAAATGATAGTTGCAGAGAGACTCTAAGGATAATATTATATTATTATTAATCAGGAAAGACCAACCATAAGGTCTTCAAAAAGAAGAGCAACCAAGTAGAGGAAATCAATAATCTGCCTTCGAGGTAGAATGGGTGAGAGGAGGCCATGGGCCTGTGGTAAGGTGGGCCAGATGAAAGCAATGGTCAGAGAAAAGAGGTTGAAGTGATTCACAAGAGCTCAGAGAAGAAGGACTACAGACAGGATCAGGTCTGGAGAATGGGTAGAGTTTTCTAGGTATAGCCAACAGTAATGAAGGAAAGTCTAGAGCTAGTATTCTACATCTAAGGTCCCAAGATCTAGACTTAAATATCAGTCATACCTACATGTCTCCAGTTACAGTTGAGGAAATGGTCTGCCTGTGAAATTATGAGATTATATGTACACTGGAATGGCAAATGCCAGGGAAAAGGCTGATTTCATTACTAAGAGTGGGAGACACAATGATTGAGCTTTAAGGAACACGTGACAGAGTATTTTTCAACTGCCCTTTTATCAGAGGCAAATCTGTTAATGGCTATTCTCTACCACAGTTTACACGGAACCAGGAAGCTGTTGGCTGTGGTCCATTCACAGTGAAGGTCCTTCCTTCAAACATCTGCTCCCAATCCCCACTAAGGAGATACCAGTTGGGTACCACTGTGTATTATTATTTGGCAATAGACTAAGAACTGTTAGCTGTCTGAGGCCTTTCAGCAGATCAACTCTTGGAGGAAGTAGAATTAACAAAAGACTACAGAATTCTTCTGCTGCTAAATTCTTTAATTTTTAATTATGATAAGAGAGGTACACATGATGTGAAATTTACCATCTTACTCATTTTAAATACACAGTTCAGTAAAGTGCATGCATATTGTTGTGCAAGTAATTTTCAGAAGTCTTTTTCCCCAAGAAGTCTTTTCATCTTATAGAAGTGAAGCACTATTCTCATTTGATTATTCTCCACCTCACTGGTCCAGCCTCTGGCAACCCTGCTGTTCATCCTGTTGTCTCTAGGAATTTAACTGCTCAGGGATCACAGATATATAAGTGGGCTCAAACAGGATTTGTCTTCTTAAGACTGTCTTTGTTCTATTAGTACAATGAACTCAAGATGCATTAAAAGCAATTACCTCTATTTCCTTTCTTTTAAAAGCTAAATGCTATTCCATTTCATTCATGAACTAGGCTTCATTTTCTCATTCAGCTAGGCATGGGTACATGGGTCATTTCTGTTTTGACTAGTAAGAGAAGTACTGGTATGGTGTGATCTCAGAACTGGAACTATTAGATTATATCTTTGGATGATATTTCTTTTTTGAGGAACTGCCATACTGTTTACTGGTCCCATTTCACATTTCCATTCATAAGGGCTGTGGGTTTTTGATAGTTTGCTTGTTTTGGTTGTTATGTTCACATTCACCCCAGCAATTATGTTCTATTCTTTGAAAATATTTGTACTAGCCATTGTCATGTGTGTGAGTTGGATTCCTATGGGTGTTTTATTTCCACTTCCTAATGACCAGTAGAGGCAACCATCTTTCATGTGCTCATTGACTACTTGTATATATTCATTGGGAAAAATGACTGTTGAAGTCCTTTGCCTAATTTTTTAATTGGTTGGTGTATTGCCAGCCTAGTATTTTCAACAATCACTAAGATAATATCTATTTATTTTCAAGGCCCACCTGGGTTTAGTGTTTATCTACTCAGACTTCAAAATTACAAATGGGCCAATGTCAGTCCTCACCTGCTGTGTGCATGATCATAAACATGACCAGGCTTCACAGTATACTTATAAGTGACACCGACAGTTCTAGCACCCATAGAGTGACTGATGAGGATGAGAGCTGGCTTTGGACTTCATCTTTTATGAAAAAGTTGAGCTTATAGTAGTAGTAACTATGTTTAAAAAGACATAGACAAAAATGTTTTCATTGCTTTTTGATGTTCAATCTGAACACCCCTTTTCTAGAACAACTGCAGCTCTTAGTACCACATGTCCTCTGACTGTCATTACTACTCCCCCCAGAGTTGATCCAAGGCTCACTGAAGTCTACATGGGCTTTCAAGTGTTTACCCCATCTGGTACCCCAGGCTCGCATCCTATATTCACATCCTGCAAGGGAAAGATAACCGACCATTCAAGTCATCTGGCTGGTTAAATGCCCTAAGTTTTGAAAATGAGAAGAAAAATGTGGGGTGTTTCTTTCTCCATTTTTATTTATTTTTTCATCTAAACCGGAGAATAATGAGGCTTGTGGCTGAGAATGTTAAGCAGTAGCCCGAATCAGGCTGGATGGTTTAAAAGATTAACTTTCCCCCTTCGAGTGTTCGGCAACCAAGGAGAAGTCTCTCCCAAGCCAAGTAATTTTATAATTAAGTGATAATTGTTTTTTGGGAGGATTTTCTCCCACCTAAATAGCCCAGAGAAAGATAAACAGCTGCAAGAATCAATAAGCATCAAGGTCATAGGCTGAATTATTTACTGATTCTCTGCTATTTACCTCAAACTTTCAGCTCTACAAGGAAAAATTGTGTCTACTTCACAGATGATTTAGAACGGACCTGGTTTGCGGTCATGGTTATTTGTTGTTGCCATCTTGGCACCTTTAAAGATGGAGCAGCACTCTACCTCTCTAAGACAGCCTGCAGAATGGAAGGGTCTCCTGAGAAGGCTCATTCATGAGCTGGTAGGGTTGGGGGAAGCTCTACCAGCTCACCGATCTGCAGAAACAATGAAGTTTGGTCGAGATTTGGACAGCAAATATTGAGCCACGTGTCCTTGATTCGATAATAACCCTTGCAATATGGCCACAGAGAACCCTAATATGTCTCTTCTCGTGTCTTGGATTCTCTACTGTGCTGTGAACGCTTCTCTTTACCATCCACATAATCTCCCCTGCCCTCAAATCTGTGACTTTACTGTAGAGAAGTCTTCTGGTCTTCCCGAGCTTATTCCAAGAGGGATATGTGCATCACTTTGCTTTCCCATCAGTTCTGAGTCCCCTAGTTAACACTTTCTCTCTACTCCTTTGAGTCTAAAACCCTGCTGCTCTCTGCCTTCCCCTTCAAACCCTTGCTAATACTGATTCACATTCCTCAAACTTTCTCCTTACTCTTAGTTTAAACAGAGCTATTGGCACTGCTGATATGATCTCCATTGGCTCCTCACTGTTGTGTTTCACATATGAAATACCACATATGCTCCTGATTCTTGACCTTTGATTCCTAGTTAGTAGTTTTGTTTAGGTGGGTTATAGGAACTTTAGGAGGTGGAGTCTCATTAGAAGAAGTGGGCCACTGGGTCTAGACTTGAGGTTATAATCCAGCCCTACTCCCTTTTTCCTAACTGTGGAAGCAATGTGTCCAGCTACCTCATGTTGCCACTGCCATGACTTTGCCACCATGATAGATTGGATCTTCTTAAAACTGTAAACCTAAATAAGCCTTTATTTCTTAAATTGCTTTTGTCAAGTATTTAATCACAGCAAAGACAAAAATAACTCATGTGAGTTATACCATTCAGTCCCAGCAATTCTAACTTCCTGGGTCCTTTAGGCAGTCATTAGACAGAATTCCTAAGTTCTTTGGGATAAGGCCCAAGTTTGAATAGCATTGTAATAGCCATCGATTACCTAACCAATAATAGATAATAAACAAGATTTGAGGTAGCGATGAAGATATCTCATGAGTTACCTTGAATCACTGAGAAAGACATAGGCTCAGACAACATGTCACTCAGTAGAATATTGCCAAAAAAGTCTAACAGAGCCTGTCTGAAAAGTGTTTTATTTGTCTCTGATTCAATTCCATACTTATAGGAAACCATTGTCTGCTTGTGGAAAATCACATTGAGGTTTTTTTTTTTTTTTTTTAAATGGTGTTAAAAACCTGATATGTTGGGAAATAGTTATCTACTTAGAAAAAAATACTGATAATTCCTCTAAACAAAGCTGTCCATTTCCATGTAATATAATATGAATCAATTTGTGTTCAATCCATTAAACAACTTGTTCATATAATGTTTATACACAGACTATTACCTTTTTGGTGAATATTCATTTTTGGTAGGCTGTTAGCATATCATGTACTGGAAAATGTTTATTTTACATAGATCTATATTTAATTTTCTTGTCTTCTACTAGCTCTAAACTAAATTAAAAATACCTGTATTTCAAACCAAGTGGACTTTCATTTAATGATCTTTAAATTCAAGTTGGTTGGTAATACTGTTTGTTACACATACCTACAAATTTAAATGGTGTCAAAGATTGGATAAAAAGCTACTTGAGATGATTTGGACAAAATATCTGGATACAGAACAGATTTATCCTATCTGTTTGGAGGCTGAATATACTGTTGATAAATGTAGAAGGCCCTGGTTTCTCCTTCAGAGGCCTATTGCCTGCCCTTAGAGCTTGGGTATTGTCATGACTCTGTTTTCAAGACTAGACGTCTGGACTAGTGTGCTCTCAGTCCTCTTCAAGGGTGGCTTTGAAAGTGTTTCTTGATCTCACCTAGTTGAGGGTACAAATCCCAATGATGCATTTATTATCTCTCTTTGTTTCTATCCCTCCTCTTCCTCCTTTCTCTTCTCCCCCTCCCCCTCCTCCCCCTTCCCCCTTTCCCCTATCCTTCTTCCCTCCTCTTCCCCCTTCCTTCCTGCTTCCTCCAGCAACTACTAAAGAACTCAAAATCAATGTCTGGTTTCTTGATAGGATTGGAGAAATTTTCACTAGTTTTGCTAGTGCTCATAGGAAACCAGATACAATGATCAGTTTATTGTGAATTCTCTTGTTCCCTCTGTGCATCTCTGCTGTTGATTAAATGATCCCATCCTGGGGCTTGTTCTTGATAAGGCAGTTTATGAAGCAGTGTTAGGAAGCAAAGTGTTAGGTCTCCACATAATCTCAGTTTTTATTCTCCAAACAGGTACCAGAGCAGGGCCTAACTCAAGGAAGGCAACATAATGATGAAACCAGCCTCCAGAGAATTCTGACTCCAGTCTGAATTAGTATTTATCTTGAGAAAAGATTTTCCAGAAGTGAAAGGGTAGCGGCTGGGAGACCCTATAGGCTGGCTGCTTAGAAAAACTCAAATAACTGTAAGAATTTTATTCAGCTCTGTTGAAAAATTCAAACTGTGATCCTTCAAAAGACCTTGATTGATCTAATCCTAACACATTCGAATTGTGAGGCTGTAATGTCTTTATCCTGACTACTGGGAAAAGAAGCCAAAGAGCAAGAAAAATGCTAGAAACATTGTGTGGGGTAGGAACAGAAAGGAAGAATTCTCAAGGGAACTGGGCATGAGACTGGACGAGTAAGTGTTTGGGTGAAAAGAGCATAGTGAGCATGCTTGTCTATAACCTTCATCTTCTCTTTCAGGAACCAATAGAGACATGGGGAAGTGAGGGATTCATCCCAGGCTAAACAACCTGGCATTGGCATCTGTTTTTACACACTGTTCTCTTTTAAACATACTTAGAGATATGATTTTAGCTTAGGAAGTTGAGTGCTTGTCTAGTGTACATGATGTCCTGGGGTCAATACCCAGAACTACTGACAAACAATGATAAGAACAATAATAAAAACACAAAGAGCCATATGTATTATTTATAAAGAGTCTATTGAGACTGTTGATAGATTACTATTTTTTTTTCGAGATAGGGTTTTTCTGTGTAGCTCTGGCTGTCCTGGAACTCACTCTGTAGACCAGGCTGGCCTCAAACTCAGAAATCCGCCTGCCTTTGCCTCCCAAGTGCTGGGATAAAAGGCGTGTGCCACCACCACCCGGCAGATTACTATATTTTAAAATAGTAATTTGACTCTTTCATTGACAGAGTTAATAAGAGTAAAAGATTTTGCTCTAAAAATCCAACTTGTGTAAAGTTTTAAAAATTCATGGTTTAAGATGACAAAGAATGCATGAGAAATTTTTGTTGTTGTAATAGTAACCAGCTATCTTTAACAAACTAGCTTAGAAATAGTATATGAACTAGAATTTATTGTGCTATGCTTTTGCAAGGAGACCCACAAAATAAACAAAAATGAAAATGTGATACCTTTTTATCCCTGTATTTCTAGCCAGTGGTAAGGTAGACAAAAGTACGATGCCCAGTCATCAGTTCCTGTTAAGGTACAACTAGAAAGGATAGTCAGTCATAACATGCCATATGGGCAAGCAGGACTGACAAAATCAGCATATAGCTGGGTAAATGATAGGAGCTCCACGCTCAAAGATGAAAGGTGGGAAACTGATAGAATCTGTTCCATGCAGAAGAAAAGTAACAGACATGGAACTACATGTAACTTTGTAGTCTTTTATGGACTGAAGCAACAATTAAAGGAGAAATGAAAAAATACAGAGCACCCATGACAGGCTAAAACAGAAATTTAAATGAAGACAAATAGCTACCTGGAATAGAAAAGGAATATTTGATTTTGACTGAGCTCAATAGGACTTAATTATGACCAGTAGGGATGTCAATAGAGTAATCCTGTAAGAAAATTTATGTTAATTGGGTTGCATTTGAAAATGTATAATTCTTTGGCCCTTAATTTTAAAAGTTGTTAGTAAATCCTGTTCTATTTTGGCTAACATTAAGTCAGTGTCTCCAGCTTCCTGATGATGAGTGTTTAACACATATTTTAAAAATATCTGGGTCTTTGTACTTAGAGACTTCTTGTAGACAAATATCATTGGTTCCTGTTTCTGTATTCAATCTGAATACTTCTCGCTTTAAGTTGCTGTCTTTAGGCCATTTACATTTAATGTAATTATTGCTATGTTGGTTTGAAGTCACCATCTTGCTATTTGTTTTCTATTTGCCTTACGTGGTCTTAAATCTTATTTCATTACTATCTATTCTCTTAGATTTCCTTTCTGTTGCTATGATAAAATGCTGACCAAAAGCAACTTGGGGCAGTAAAAGGTTTATTTCATCTTATAAGCAACAGTCCATTTCATGGGAAGTCAAGTCAGGAGTTTAAAGAAAGGAGAAACTATGGAAGAGTGTTGCTTATTATATTGCTCCCATGTTTTGTTCAACTACCTTTCTTATACAGTCTAGGCTCACTTGACTAGGGATGGTACCACCCACAGTACAGTGTACTTCATACATTAATTATCAATTAAGAAAATGCACCTTAAATTTCTTCACAGACCAATCTAATCTAGGCAGTTCCTCATTTTAGGTTCCCTTTTCCCAAGGGACTCTGGATTGTTTCAAGTTAACAGCCATGTCATCTGCTGGTTAGATTAAAGAATTTCCAGGTTGACATTTTTGTCCATTATTGATTTTTAGTTAAACAATGCATTTTATTTTCTTCTAGAGGTCATTTTAAGGCTTATAATACATACTTATCATAAACTGCCTTCAAACAGTATTTTAGTATCTTTCCTGTGATGGAATATCCTTAAATAGAATGCTTCTAATTTCCCTCAAATCTTTGTGCTACTATAATCAAATGTTTTAATTCTGTATATATCATAGTTTCTCATTATATATTATTATACTTTGCCTTGATCACTTATTTTATTTGTGTGTATATATGTATATATGTATATCTGTGTATGTGTGTGTGTTTGTGTGTCTTTGTGCATTCATGCCATAGCACATGTGTGGAAGTCAAAGGACAACTTACAGTAGTTGATTCTCCTTCCACATGTGGGTTTAAGGAATTAAATTTAGGTGTTTAAGGTTGAGAGCAGGTAACTTTACCTATTGATCAATCTCTCCATCTCACATTTATATTTTAAAGGAAAATTTAAAAAGTAAATATTTATCTTTTAAAGTGCTCTGGATTTCTCTATATACATCCATGTTTCTGTCGTTATTTTGTTGTTGTTCATAGTGTAAAAAAACCTCTTTGAATATTTGTTGAGGGGTGATTTACTACTTATAAATTCTTCCTGCTTTGTTCTTCTGGAAAGAAATGAACATTTGGTTTATCTTTAAGTGTTGTTTTTGCCAAACATGGGATTTCTTTTCCAATGCCTCAAATATGCTTCTTGATATCAGCCTTGCAGTTTTATGTATTGTTTTTAACTCTATCCATATATAACGTGACACTTTTTTTTTTTTTTTTTTTTTTTTTTTTGCTTCCAGTAATTTCTAGTGTTTTGTTTCTAACACTACTTTTGGGTCATTGATAATGATGTGTCTTAGTGATAGGCTTCAGTGATCTTATGGCCTCATTTCATTTGTTAATTTTTAGTTTCTGTCAAATTCAGGAAAGTTTGGGCCACTCCATTTTAAAACTAGCCTTATATTTCATCTTTCCTCCACACCTGCTCCTGCTTCCACATGTGTTAGAACACTCGCTGTTGCCTCCAAATCATTTTATTTCCAACCTATGCACTTTGTTTTTGATTAGTCCTATTATAAAGTCTTTATATTTACTTATCTTGTGTAGTGTCTAACTTGTTATTAGTTTTACCCATTGACACCCTCACTGTGTACACACTCACACACACACACACACACACACACACACACACACATTTCTTACTTTTAGGACTGAGGTTAGTGTACTTTTGACCTTTCAGGTTATGCACATCACTTTTGCATGGTTTAATGCTCAGTAAATGCTCATTGAGATTTCTAACACCCCTTTCTATGTAAGTTCTTAGTTTCTGGAAATCCATTCTACAGCATTCAACTGTCTTGGGCATCTTTATTTCTATTGTGTCTCTTTAATTCACAAAGGCTACCATGCTTTGTTAGAGTACCCCCGTCTCACTTCACAGTTCAAAAATGTTCACCAAGAATATACTCTTTTCTCAACATTCATTACATTCTCTTTTCTGTTGTCCAGTGGCCTATAAGAGTTGATTCAAACACTTTTCTGAGTCACCTAGTTGTTTGTTGTCAGGTAATCTTCATTTTGTTATTCATCATGGCTGGGGGATGCAGTCTTCCCAACTCTTGAAAGGGATCCTGTCTAAATGACTCCATGTCACATCTTCACCCACGGACTTTGGTTAGGTTAACATGGCTTTCTATGATAAACCACTTAATTATTCGGCTTCTAACCAACAGTTCACAATAAATAAACAAGTGCCGGTGGGGTTGGTAATCTCTGACCTATTTGGTAAAATGATGCTACTTTTAGTCCAATGATATTTGACAAGGATTAATATAATAATAATATTTATAACCTGAACTTGTGCCCATTTCATTCTATATTGTGCTCGTTTATTTTCACATTCACTCTATTTCTGAAACATAGTAGGCATTCTGGAGGATGACTTGGGAGGAACAAAGGAGGCATTTCCTCAGGTAAGGGTTTTGTAGGTGTGTGTGGACATTGCACCAAAGCTGATGATGTGGTACTGGATCTTGCCAATTAATAGAAGTACTGAGAAGCCATTCGAGCAGCAGGTGAAATAGCAAGTATCTTCTCATCATTAGGTTTTGATTGATCAAGGATGGAGAAAAGATGGAATTGGACATCGTTTGGATAGAAAGTTGATGACAAGAGGAATGGTAGGTCATCTGTGCCCTTTAGAAGGTGGCTGACAGGGCTGTGTTGGCAGGACATCTCAATAGGCCTTTATACATTGGTATACAGTCATATTTTAGTACACTGAGAATTTTAAAATTTTGCATGTAGGCATTGTATAGACAACTGATACTGCCATAGTTTAATTTGGAAGCCAAACATAGAGTTCTTGTGCAAAGAAGCCAGTATAACAAGCTGCAAAACCTAGAGGACATGGCTTCCATATTGTCCTTGAGGTGACCCACATAATTAGTAATTTATACTACACAGACAAAAATAATAACTGTGTTTCTTCACAGTACTTTGAACTATATAGACATCAAGAGAATCTTGTTGTGGCAAGCAGTTCTATCTGGTAGCTGAATATGGCTTTATTTGAATGGCAGAAAGTAATTTTAAGAGAGTATTCTAGGCTGTCTTACTCATATGCATATACACAGATTTTTTTTTTCCTTTCCAACCAGAATAGGGCTCTCTGTCCCTCAAAGGAAGCTACTATTGTAAATCACATTGGCATCTATGAACTGAGACCAGATGAAAAGTTATTTTGAATTAGTTTAGGTAAGGTCAAGATATAGGGAGACAGTCCTGATTGCAAGTGTGGATTGAAGGCACATCATTAGGATGGATTGCCTTCACCATTCCTGTACGCAGGAGCCCATCAAGGATGTGTAGAGCTGAAGTTCATCTTTTCAACTTCAAGAGTTCCTTTATCTAGCTCTGCTTTCTCGGAGAGCTTGTTTTAAATTCATACTCTTTTTTTTTCTCATTCTGAAAAAAAAATCTGTGCTCCTGTTTTGAGTTCATCTCAGTTCAAATTCTAAAAGAAAATACACTTGTTCTGCTCTTTTCTTTGTTGTTGGAATGTAGACTATCTCAGCGTGTGATGCCATCGGGCTTTTAGTTGTGGGAGAACTACCATTGAAATTGCTTTTCATTAATCCAAGAATATCTGAATGAGCCCATGATTCTACTGGGTCGTGAGGGCACAGAGATGAACAAGACATACTAGGTCCTTATTTACATGGAGTTCACAGTCTGGTGACAGATATTAATTCAGAATCACACATACAAATGTATTCGTAAGGTCTTGGGGGAGCAGTCATCCAAAGGTGTTCAAAATGAATGTTAAGGTACTAAATATGGAAGTTTGTGGCTAAGAAATGGAAGATAAGACCTCAGGAGGTGTCTTAGTTACTTTTTTATTGTTAGGCAAAGATAGGATTGGTGGTTTGAATGAGAGTGATCCAGGTGCAAGGAAGAAGATGCAAGCAAGTCCCTTGGAGCTTGATAGCTAGCCAGCCCAACCTATTTGTTAAGTCCCAACTATTTCAAAATCCAGGTAAATAGTACCAGAGGAATGACAACCACATACATGCCTACCCAAATGCACACGAGCTCAAACACATATCCCACTTTTCTGGTTCTGACCTTAAGATTCTATTTTTATATAATTTCTTTGAATCCCTATTTAAAATAAAAAACAAGAGGAGAATAAGCAACAGGTGAAAAACAATATCTGGCCCATCATTAAACATTGGTTGAGGGTAGCACAATTGAACTGAGTCAATTATACAAAAACAGCTTTAAAAAAAAACCCTTAAGTTCATGGTTATTGGTTGTACTTGGATTAATTAGTATGTTTCCCGTTTTAGTCCTCTGTTATCTATCTCCAATGCCATGGAAGGACGGCAAATACAAAGCTCTGCAGTATAAAACAGTAGACATGACTTTTGCTCATGTCTTTTCTGTGTAATCTTCGTGTGCCTGCAGGCAGCTGTAATGAAGTTAGAGAATAGCTGATCTGGAATAGCCTCAGCTGGGTTGAGTTGGAACTGATAAACATAGAACCTGTCCCCATCAGACCACCATGCTCTTGATCTTGTATAGACATAAGGCTTCATTCAGGACAGATAAGGATACAAAGCTGTTTGGGGCATGGTCATTCTTACTATAAACTAGGCCCAATTCCAGGGATAGAAAAGTGACTTCTATGCAGGGGCTTAATTAGAGAAAGGAAAAGAGCTTGGAGTGAGAGCTGCCATCTTCTCTCCGGTGAGTTCCTAAGCCAGGAGCAGTCAGCAGGGAGGCACAGACC
>NW_022196906.1:24106943-24109740 GCF_008632895.1 Mastomys coucha | reverse complement strand
AAAAAAAAAAAAAAAAAAAGAGCTTGGTGGGTTTACCATCAACTGACTGGTCTCTGACTGTGTGCTCCCATTTTTATGGTGGGTGAGCTAAGATTTCAGACAGTAGTAAATGACATTATGCCTTCAGGACTATGGATGAAATACTGCCGCTCTCCTTCAAGGGACTAAAACAGACACCATTAACTGATTATTATACTCTCCTGATGAACTTGGATGTGACTTTAGAATCTTTCAGAATTGGATTTACTAATTGAAATCGATCACTCAATGCTGTTATTCAAGACAGTGGACAAGTAGCTCAAGAGCCACACAGTCCCTCTAGAGGGCAGTGGACATATAACATGTGGTTAATGAAAGATGATCCTACTATCTAGATTGTTGCTCTTGACTGTCTGTGTGCCACTGTGGCCCCAAAACTTGCCCATGAACATCTGTATAACCAACTGAAATGCAAAAAACATCCAGGCATTTGTTAAGCAAAGATGCATGCTTCCAGATACCAAAGACTGAATATGGGGTCCTCCAAACTCTGGGTGAAAGCACAGAATATTTCTTGGAATGTGTTTATAATGATAGAAATCTGCAGTAAAGACACAGAGGAAACCTGAACGCATTGGGTAGCATACTCAGTCTGAATTTAGTGGGTTGATAGAATCATGTTTTAAATGCTCTCCCATCATCCTGAAGACCAAAAGGAAAGGCATAGGGAACTCGAAGCTATGCAGGAGGATGAAGACATCCCTCGTGCAGCCATAATGCCCTCATATACTGGGCATAAGAATGGCTCTGCAGGATCAGAGTGCATGGCAGACCAGCAGTGGAGAGCCAGGGAGATGGGCTACAGAGCTCCTGCCAAGGAGAAAGGCCTCACTTCCAGCCTTTTGCTGAGGTTTGCCTCTGTAACAGTGACAAAAGCTTTCAAGGAATAATTATGGAACCCTGGGAACTTGAGAAAGCAAAAGTCACTCTGTGTTCTCCCTCTGGGGTGTCTCTGCATCACATACCATGGTGGAATTTTATACACTCTGGTGTGATTGCAGCCCCATTCTACAGAGAGCTGGGAAATATGAAGTCAATTGCAGAGACTCTCTTGGGGCGTCCTTTAGAGGACCAGTATAAGATTGAACTGTGACATGTGCCAGGCAAGGGGGTAAGGGCTTCATGAAGAGGATAGCTGTAAGGTGATCACAGGCTCTGGAGGTAGGAATGCAGAATTTGGTGACAAGGAAGGCCTGGAGCAGCTGTAGCTAGATCACAGGCCTACCATGGGTCTGAACTTTTCTTTGATGACTCTTGCAAGGGTCCCCATGTATTTTGGTTAACAACATAGAAATTGGCAGCTCCAATTGCAGGATTAGGTGTCTATTTCTGGGTAGAAGATAAGGCTTTGGGCTAAGATGCCCAAAAACCTCTGTTAAGGACAAGGTAGAGAGATTTACAGGCTGCTTGCAATTCCCAAAGGAAAACAGCAGCTCATCAAAAGAGGCAGATAAGGGTGACCAGACCAGGTAGAGAATCAGAAGGTTCATTTGTATAGCCAGCTGAACTCATCAGAGGGATGTTCCTAGTGCCACTGGCTTGGCCATGGAGCTGGGACTCAAACAGGCCACATCTCAAGACAACAGTAATGAAGCCAAGAACATCAACATTACAGAATAAGAAGAGGCTGATTGCCATATGCGCTCCAAGTCTTCCTTTCTCAGGTCCAACACAGAGCACATAAACAGGAAGCCTGCGGTCAAGGTCAACTTGAGGACATTACATGACAATTCTTCATTTTCCTTTAGAGTGGATTAACCCTGACTTCCATGCTGGCCTCAATCTCTGTCCATTCCCATAGAGCAATCAAAATGTTAGGCACTGGGAGCAAGCAGAAGGCTGGGAGCAGGAAGACAGAACTCAGGTTAATTCATATTTGATGGAGATTCGTACCATGTTCTTAAGCATGTTCTCTGTCTGCTCACACATCCTTCACCCTGTGTTCATACGGATTCAAGAATTCCAGTCCAGGGTGTGATGGACTCAAAATGCCGGCTCTTTCATGTGCTAGCATTCTGAATCAGTCAGTTGTCACTCTCTCTTATTGGATGGGTCCAGAAGAACATGAAATTGGCTGGAATTGCAAGAGAGATTTGAGTCAGACACGTCAGAGGACTTCCTGACCTAAAGGGCACCGATGTGAGAGAATGAAGTTATTTCTGTCATATTCGCTCTTTGTCTCTATGCCTTTCCCTTGTTCTTTGGAGCATTTCCCTCTTTCTTCTCTATTTTGCTCATTGATTTTAGCTGGTGCTGAAAGGAGCTTCATTATCATGAACTTGCTCATGACTAGGAGGAAGGGAAATGGAAATGCTGTCCTCCTGTGGCTCCCAGAGAACAGGGATGACAACCTTATGTTAAATTTATGTGTTCTCATTTTTGTGGAGTATGACTATATTTCTGTACATTTTATTTCACCCTTTAAACATTTATGTTCCTGTGTTATGATTAATTAAGTGTAGTAAAATGAAGTGTTTGCAAGTATTTTTTTTTAAGAGAGAGAGGGAAAAGAATCTCATTTCTCTGGAGCCTTTGTATTTCAAATTCTTTTTATACTTGCCAGTCTCTATTTCTTCCTGCTCTTGTCTTCTGTTTGCCACCTCTTTTTAGTCCTCTTATTTTGTTCCTGTAGGTCAGTCTTTTACTCCCAGATCTATTAAATCATTTGCTGAAGTAAAATGTTCTTTCAGCAATCTCAGAACCGGCTCCACCCATTCCCTTCTCCACTGAACCTCTTTCCTCCTCATCTTCCTTCTCC
>NW_022196906.1:24103188-24106933 GCF_008632895.1 Mastomys coucha | reverse complement strand
CTATTCATCCCTCCTTTCCATTCCCTCCTCTCCCTTCCTACAACCTCCTCCCCTCCTCCTCCTTTCTCTTCCCCTCCTCTTCCCTTCTCTTCCCCTCCTCCTCCCTTCTTCTTCCTTCCCTTCCCTTGTCCTCCCCTCCTCCCTTCCCATCCCCTCCTCCTCCACTCCACTTCCCTTCCCATCCTCTCCTCCTCCCTTCCAAACCCCTCCTCCTCCCTTCCAAACCCCTCCTCCTTCCCTTCTATCCCCTACCTCTCCCTTTCCAACCCCTCCTCCTTTCCTCCAAACCTCTCCTCCTTGTCATTGTTTTCTTCTTGCTTCTCTTCTTTTTCCTCTTTCTCTTCTTCACTTTCATGTACTACCTCCTTTCATTTCTCCAGTCCATCATATCTTTCCAAAAATATATTCTCAAATGAAAACAAAGGTGACCAACAGATCTTATCTGTTATGTCCTGAGCTAAGGGAGTCCTGTGGAAGTTGCAGGAGGTTTCCTTTGGACCCGAGTGCCTATTAGACATCTGAGAACATGAGTCACAAAACAAGAAGAGTTTTCAGGTCATCTCTAATCTATAAGCAGCTCTCTCTCTCTCTCTCTCTCTCTCTCTCTCTCTCTCTCTCTCTCTGTGTGTGTGTGTGCATATCTATGTGTGCCAGTGTGTAAGTGTATTTGTGGTGTGTGTGTGCTTATGTATATGTATGTGAGTGGTGTCCAGGGAGTCAGGAATTATTTTTATCTGTTGGTACCAACTACTCTGGTGTTTGCTTGTTTTAAGACAGTGTCTCTTTAGCCTGGAGCTTACTGTTTAGGTTAGGCAGGCTGCCCTGTGATCTGCCTACAGCTGCTCTGCTTCCCCAGAGTTAGCAGGACAAGGAAGCTGCTGTGCCTGGATTGTGTTTCACATGGATTCCAGTAAGCATGCTCAGGTCCTATGTCCAGACTGGTTTTTTGTTGTTGCTTTTGTTTTTTTTTAATTTTTTTAAGTAACTAGGAATTCAAGTGAAATTGACTCCCCCTGATTAATTACTGAAACCCTTTCCCCTTCCATCCTGCATCTATCAGAAAAAAGGCTGGGCAAGGCCTCTTTTAGAGATGCCTTGATACAGGGTTTAGTTGATCAACTAGAGGCTTTGGGAAAGGACTTCATGGCCCTACTGAACAAGGTGTTCAGGGATTCTCAAACTTGAAGGAACATGAGGCTTACCTCTGGGCTCCTGGCAATATCTCTCTGGTGGTTATTTTTCATCCAAGTTGACACAAGCTAGGATCATCTGGGGAAAGGGGACCTCAGTGGAGAAAGCACCCCATCAGATTGGCATATAAGCAAGTCTGTTGGGGCACTTTCTTGATTAATAATTAATATGGGAGGGCCCAGCCCACTGTGGATGTTACCAGCCCTGGGTAGGTGGTCTTGGGTCTGAATTAACAAAAAAAAAACAGTCTGAGTGAACCATGGTGAGAAAACCAGGTAGCATCATTCCTCCATTATCTGCTTCAGTTCCTGTTTGCACCTTCCTGCTTCAACTCTCCTCTATGATGGATTGATTAAATGCATAAGCCAAATAACCCTGTCCCTTTTTTCCCCAAGTTACTTTTTGTCCTGGTGCTTATCACATCAACAGAGCACAAACTAGGACAACCTCTAAAGATCCCAGGTAGGGGGAACAATGTCCCCAGACAATGTTGAAGAAGTAAGCAGTCCTTGGACTTCACATTGCTAGAAACATTGTTCTAATGACTGAACATTTCCTTCATTCTTGAGGTAGGTAAGGAAGAGGATTATTAGCCCTTGCCTATATCTGCCAAGTACTTGAGTACCCACTGTATGCAAACTTTGGTATGAGCACAGAGAGGCAAGGAACCAGAAACCCAGTCTCAAGTCAGCAGTTCTCCATCTGACTTTGTTCCTTTCAGTTTCCAAAACTTTGGTAATTTATCCATGCCATAGTACCAATGGGTGCTCAACTTTCCTAAGTATTTTTATAGGTTTCCTGTACTGGGTATTGGACCACAGAATAAACACAAAAATAAATCAAGACAACAAAAAAAGGTGAATATGTGGGCAAATAGGCATAGTAGCTCTAGCAGTGGGTACAGGACTAGCTGCATGAAGGTTTAGACTCTAGAGTAATGTCCAACCCAGAAATGGCCTGCAGTTGCCTGGGAGCGTTGTTAAGCACATTTCATAGCATGGCCTTTCTTCTAGAGTTCTTTGAAAATAGCAAAGACATCAGGCCTCCCTCTTGCCTTTGATCAGAAATGGTGTTTGTATGCTTGCCATACTGCTTCTGAGCACAGCTGGGATCTCAGAGCCCAGCCCTGAAGTTGCAAGTGAACCCCTAGGTCCCTGCACAGATCCCACTGGGAGCCTAGCCTTCTGCTGCTTTACAACTCCCCGGCAGCCATTCTGATTGCACTGAGATTGGCTTCATGTCCTCCTCTCTTAATTATCGTCTGCTCTGCAGAGATTAGGGAAATGTCCTTGCTGAGGGTCTCCAGGAGGATATTTTCCTTCCCTTTGTTTCACCTGCAAACTATGTGCAGTCAGCCCGGAGCAAGGCTGGTGAGAAGCTTTGAAGCCCTGCACATTCCTGAGAGACAGGAGGCTATGAGAACACCAACACTCTGTGCGCTGGTTTGCTGCAGCTACCAGGCAATGGCAGAGAGAGTCAGAGAGTTTGTGTGTGTGTGTGTGTGTGTGTGTGTGTGTGTGTGTGTGTGTGTGTAGAGTGTTTAGGGAGCTTTGAAATAAATGTACAGGGTAAAACCTTTCATCTAAAGAAAGTTATTTCTGTATGAGTGTTTTCAGATCACCTTTTAAAAATAATCGGAGAGGAATGTATTCAAGATCCTTCACATTAGAGTCCATTTTAGAATTTTATGTATTTAGATCAGGGTTTGCTATAAGTCAGTTTGACTCTGTGTGTGAGTGTGTGACAATTCCACAACTCATCCCTATCCTGAATCAGTGATAAGTACAGATTTAACCCCAGAATAGTCAAAGAAACTTAGTGCATATAATGTTAAAAGTTGGTGGACCTGAAAAATACTGTGCATGTATTTCAGGTTAGAAAATGCTGGTCCTGATGGACAGGAAATATCTTCCTACTTCTTGAGTGTAACTGAGGGGCAAGACCCAGAAACGTTGATACCAGAAAGATGGGTGATGCATGAACCTACACGTGGACTGCTGAGCTGATTTATTGTGTGTTGAACTGCAAGCTCCATGGAAATTGGGAGTTGTTTTGTTTGACATTGTAATGATTCCACTGGGACCTAAAAGGAGTCATAGTGAGTACAAGTAAGATTGGCAGATGGTAGGAATTAGTAACAGATCCACTCATTCATTAGTGTCCATGCATTTGAAAACACACACACACACACACACACACACACACACACACACACACACACACACTGAGTGCCTATTAAAAACAATTCCTGGTACAAAGGTAGAGGAAGGAATTATTATGGACTAGGGTGATACTGTGATATGTTAATTTTTATCTCAATATCCCAATGATGAAATAAAAGCTTAGAGACATTAGATGACTGACTGAAGCTCATACAAATGACTGTAGCATTACATTCCATACTGCCCTCTGTGCCAGGTTTTGCCTCATGCTTCTACCAGATGCTGTGCAGGCTTCTCAGAGCTGAACACAAAACACAGTTGATATACACATCATCTAATTGTCCAACCTGACTAGTGGGACCAAGTTAAATTCCACTCCAACTTAAATTCCA
>NW_022196906.1:24050437-24103178 GCF_008632895.1 Mastomys coucha | reverse complement strand
CCCCACGTTGTACAGCCAGCAAGTGATTCTGTCCACTTATCACCATCAGTGACTCTGGCATCCAGAGTTCTAGGTCTCCTACTCCTCTGTGCGTCCCAATGTGACTCTTACTTTACACTTCTGTTGCAGGTGTGTCTTCACTGTCATCTATCATCCCCACCAGTCAGGCCCACTTCTGACTGTGGCCAGCTTGTACTTCCTCTTACAGCCCATAATCTGCCTGCTGCATACAAGGACTGGGGATCTCCATGGCCTCCCCAAACTCCAAGTATGTGTTCAAAAGGTAACACCTGTCACCACTTATCACCTGACAAAAAGTCTTTGGGAAAAAATAAATAAATTAAACCCAGACTTGGGGAGAAAAAAACCCAACACCCCTTTCCTCCAAGTTAATTAATTTGAGCGCTATTTTCAGGAAAAGCGTTTCTTAAATCCCTATCGCTGAAAGCAATTTTCTTGCCACAATCACTCAGTGTTCCTGACGGAAAAGAGCATAATCACTGCTTGACAGAAGGTGACTGGCAGAAGGAAGGCTAAGGGGAAACATTTCCAGCCATTGGAGGGGCTGAGGATCTTTCAAGGAGAGCCTGCCCCACCAGCCCCAGGGAAGCAGACGAAATGTCACCGGGTTATTCATGGTTCTCTCTCCCTCTCCCTCTCCCTCTCCCTCTCCCTCTCCCTCTCCCTCTCCCTCCCTCTTCCTTTCCCTCTCCTCCTTCCCCCTTCTCTCATGTGTGTGTGTGTGTGTGTGTGTGTGTGTGTGTGTGTGTGTGTGTATGGGTACCTATGTGTATACTTAGGAATGTATGATTGATTGTACAAGTGATATGCTCCTAAAGGAAGGACTAGTATATTCTTTGCATCCACAGCTAGTTTGCCTAGGCCCCACACATATGCTGGCACAGAATATGACTACTGGGCTGTTCATTTTGGCAAGTGCCACATCTAATTTGTCTGTTTTCTGCCTGTGCATTCTTTAAAGTCCCGAAGCTGCTGTGCTCTGTTGGGTGTAGAAAAATATGGTTAGTTATTATATGGGGAGTTATTATAGAACCTTTTCTGTACCTAGACATGGAAATCAAATATAGGATCTATGATGTGTATGTATGTGTATGTATATATACCTACACACATGTGTACACAAACACATATACTCAAATTGTGTGTGTGTGTGTGTGTGTGTGTAGTACAGCATAGAAGAACATGCCAGTTCTTTTCTTTTTAAAGACAGCCAGCAGACCATCTAAGCACCAGTGCCCTTAGCCATTAGGAGTAAAACCAACTCTCATTCATCAAGCAACCAGGCACTAGACACAGTGTTTTATGTGTTTGCGTACATTGTTTCTTGAAATCTTGTCAATAACTCTAATACACTGCTTTGTAAAAAATCACTTATTTACAGAAAAGGAAACTGAGGTTGAGGTAATATGACTCACTCAGTCTCCACCCAGAACCAAGCATTGGGTCCAGTCTAAGTGAAGGTCAAAACCACTCCCTTAGTTCATCTACTCTAGCCTGTTACTCTGTTCTGCCTGATGCACGAAGGGCAATGACCCTCGAGGGAACCTGACTTGGGGATCCTCTAGATAAAGGACTACTTTCCTCTGTGGGTAAACTTGGTACAGAGCAAGAAATTGTCATTCCCTAACCAGGACAGAATCCACTTCTGGGGAAGAAGAGCTATTGGGAGTCTTTGGATCGCCAAGGAGACACCCCTGAACTGATCTATGCAGCGAGCTGAAAAGCTGCGACCTTGGTGCACACCAGTCTAAACAGCCCGGGGTTTGCCAGCATCATCTTTGAACTTTGAATAGTTCTTTAATAAATTGAGGATAACATACTTGCCTCTCAGGATTTTTTGAGCATTAAATGAGAAAATATGTTTAATGGTTTAACATAGTGCTGGGTTTGAAGAAGGGCCCCAGCAAGCATAGCTACTAGTAATAATTGTTTCCTCTTCCAAGTGGCATGAGGCAAACCTGTGCGACTCCTGTGCACATCGGTGCCTGTGAGCATCAGGAGTTTATGCTCCACTCCTGTGCCTTGACCCGTTCTGGGCTCTGACACTTACCACCTCGTTGTAATACTGGCCTGACCGTCCTGCTTTCCTGCTCTGAGACTCGGTTTTCATTTTCGAAATGAGAAATACACAGACTGCACCTGCTGAAGTGAGTACAAGAGACAGAGAAAACACGAAACTGCGGGGCTCCTGTGACAGATGTGGTTGAGCTTGCTGTTAAGATTGCATGGCTAATGCCTCGCACGCACCCGGTAGGGCAGTCCCAAGTTCCTGAGAAATCCAGGCTGCTCAGTCTCCTCCTTGCCTGGAGATGAGAACTGGAACACAATTCCTAGTTCATTAGAGGAGGTGGTGTACTGCTAAATGAGTCCCCCAGGACTTGGGGAAGTTCTAAAAATTGTTTTAAGTCAATCTGCGAAGTACAAAGCAAGGGCAGAGAACAATCCTTTCCTCGGGCCTTTTTCTGTTCACATTTTAGCTTTGGACGGAGCCTTCCCCTCTCAGGGGAAGGCTCCCTGAAGGCTGGACAGAAGCAGAAGTTGAACCAGGGAACTGATCCTTCGCCTGAGCAGGATCTGGTATGAGCATAGCCTGTATTCTCTCTCCTTACACAGAGTCTTAGAAAATCTCAGCCTTTCTCCAGTTTTTTGTTTTTTGTTTTTCTGTCACTTGAAATATCCCTTAGTTGTTTCTGCTGCTATCACTATTATTATTGTTTTTATTTGTCTGTATGACAGATAAGCATGTCTTTGGGGACACACACCATATGGTGCACACACCATGCATGATACGTGGTGCACACACAATGCGTGGTGTGCATATGGAGCTCAGAGGACTACTTACTTCATGGAGTCGGTTCTCTCATTCCACCTTTGGGTTTCAGGTGTCACCCTCAGGAGCTCAGGTCTGTGGGACAAGTACCTTTACACACCTAGACGTTTTGCTGGCCCTCAAACTCAGTGCCTCCAGACCTGCTTGATTTTTTTTTAAAACCACTGGGGAGAAGTTTTTTAAAATTCTTCTACTTGAGACCCATTTTAGCCCAAATGTGGAAGAAAGTATAGGATATATAAGGGGAGTCCTTCGTGTAGACATTTTTTTAAGTTTTGCAGGTAACTCAAAAAAATGAAATAAAGCATAACCTAACACACTGAATTAGAAAAAAAAAAAACAGAAATAAAAGAGCCCAAGAAAAGGCACAGATGAAACAGAGCTACTGTTTGTACAGTCAAAAAAATCCCATATAAACAATAAATTAGAAGCTATAATATATATATATATATATATATATATATATATATATATATATATATATATATGCAAAGGACCTTTACAATAAAATAGAGAAATATATATATAATTAAAATTAAAAATATAATATAAAATTTTTAAAAACTGACATTATGAGACAAGGAAATTTCAAATATGTCACTGAGTTTGTTTTCTGTTGGCCCTCTACAGCTGGGCATGCAGCCTGCCCTTCAGAGTGGTTTGTTTCCCTGGTGAAACTCCCTTGGAGGAAACTGAATTTCTATTCACAAGTGGTTATCAATTGAAGAATTGAAGGATGTACCCACTTCTCTTTTCAAGTCGAGGATCCCCATCTGATGCAGAAGTATGCAGGCCCTCTGCATGCTGCCTCAGTCTCTATGAGTTCATATGATCTTTGACCAAGTTGATTTATAGGGTCTTGTTTTCTTGGTGTCCTCCATCCCCTCTGACTCTTACTCTCTTTCAGCCTCTTTTTCTCCATGGGGGTCTCTAAACTCTGAGGGGAGGAATTTCATGGAAACATCTAGTTTGGGGTTGAGTGTTCCAAGGTCTCTCACTCTCTGCATATCTAATGACTGGTCTCTGTTTTTATTTCCATCTTTTGTGGGAGGAAGCTTCTCTGATTATGGCTGAACAAGGCACTGATCCATGAGTATAGCCCAATGTCATTAGGTGAGTGTCAAGCAGTGCCAAGTATGGGTTCTATTTTGTGAAGTGGGCTTTAAGTCAGATCAGATCTTGGTTGGTTACTCCTATAAGCTTTATATCACTATTGTACTAGCATATCTTGCAGTCAGAGCACCATTGTAGATGGTGCTTATGTTTTTCCTTTGGTAGCATGCAGAATAACTTCCTGGACTGACGACACTGGTATTTAGATGTGAAGGCTTTATGTCAGAGCCAGATTGATTTCTCCACATTCAATGAGATGTGTAAGTATTGTCTTTATCAATGGGGCCTTGTCATCAGTTTGTGGCGAACAATATATTGTTTTGGCAAAAGCCTGAGTTGTTCAAGAGTTCCATTAAGACCTTTTTATCCCACATCTTAGGTGTAAGCCAATCCTTGTACTGGTAGTTTCATTTGGTAAAAGAGATGGCCAACTGGGGCTCTGTCTCCCCTACTATTTAACAGTTTCATTTAAATTGCCTGCATACAAGTACATATTTTAGGAAATTTCAACTGTATTTTGTTTCCTTACTACCATTCAGAGGCCATTAATTTTAGCTGTTTCTCCTCATATTCTCTCCCTTGTCCCAACCCTCTGTCCCACTCTCCACTTGATCCTCCTCTTTCAGCCCTCCCCCTCTCCCCCCATAAATAACTATTCCAGTGTCCTTTCCTAGGAAGACCTATCTGCTGCTCCCCTTCCAGGTCCTCACCTATACCTAACCCTGAGGTTCTATGGATTGTAGCTCAGTTATCATTGATAAAACAGCTAACACCCACACATAAGTGAATACATACCACATGTGTCTTTCTGAGTTACCTCATTCTTGATGATTTTTTTGTAGTTTCATCTATTTACCTGCAAATTTCGTTTCACTTGTTTGAATGGATGAGTAATAGTTCAAATGTGTAAATATACCACATTTTCTTTATCCAGTCATCTGTTGAGGGACATCTAAGTTGTTTCTAATTCTTGGCCATTATGAATAGAGCAGCAATGAGCATGGTTGAGCAAGTGTCTCTGTGGAATACTGAAGTGTCCTTTGGGTATATACCCAAGAATGGAGATGGGTATATTCTATCAAGTTCAATGTATCTAGTTTTATGATGAGGTCATTGATCTATTTAGAGATGAGTTTTGCATGGATCTATTTGGATTTTTCTATATTCAGCAGTTTACTTTGACAAGTACCATTTGTTGGAGGTGCTCTCTTTTTCTGGCTTCTTTATAAAAACAAATCAGGTCCATAAATGCATGAACATTTTTCTGGGTCTTAAATTCCCTTCCACTAATCAGTGTACCTATTTTTGTACCAATATTGATGTACTGCTTTGTTTGTTTTTTAAGATTTACTTACTTATTTATTATATATAAGTTCTTTGTAGCTGTCTTCAGACATACCAGAAGAGGGCATCAGATCTCATTACAGATGGTGAGCCACCAAGTGGTTGCTGGAATTTGAACTCAAGACCTCTGGAAGAGCAATCAGAGCTCTTAACCACTGAGCCATCTCTCCAGCCCTGTTGTGCTGTTTTTATTACTACTGCTTGGTGTTCGACTTGAAATTGGGGATAGTGATACTTTCAGCAGTTACCTTTACTAGTCAGGATTATTTTTCTTTTTAGCTTTTGTGTGTGTGTGTGTGTGTGTGTGTGTGTATGTTTCTATATGAATCTGAAAATTGTCCTTTTAAAACCTGTAAAGAACTGTGTTGGAATGTTGGAATGTTGATGGATATTGTATTGAATCTGTTGATTGCTTTTTTTTTTTTTTTTTTTTTTTTTTACTATATTAATCCTACTGATCCATGAGCATGGAGATTTTGTTCACCTTCTGATATCTTCTTGAATTTCTTTTTTCACTGTCTTAAAGTTTGTTATCATACCAGTCTTTCAGTAGCTTGGTTAGAATTATCCCAAGATAGTTTATATTATTTGAGGATTTTGTGAAAAGTGTTCTTTTCCTGATTTCCTTCTCAGTCCATTTGTTATTTGTATATTTCTATATACAAATAGAGCTACTGATTCTTGAGGGTTAATTTTGTATCCTGGTACTTTGCTAAAAATATTTATCAGCTGTGGAAGTTTTCCAGTGGAATTTTTGGGTCACTTACATATTCTATCATATCATCTGCAAATAAAGATACTTTGACTTCTTCCTTTTCAATTTGTAACCCCTTGTTCTCCTTTAGTTGTTTTACTGCTTTAGCTAAGACTTCAAGTCTTTTGGTGTTTATAAGGTAATTACATTTATCAATTTATATATGCTGAACCATCCTTGCATCTCTGGGATAAAGCCTGCTTGATTATGGTTGATGATCTTTTTGATGTGTCTAGGATTTGGTTTGCAAGTGTTTGTATCTATGTTCATAAGTAAGACTGGTCCAGAATTCTTTTTCTTTGTTGAGTCTATATGTGGTTTGGATATCAGGGTAACTGTGGCCCCATAAAGTGACCTGGGCAATGTTCTTCTGTTTCTTTTTTAATGGAATAATTTGAAGTGTACTTGCAAAATTTGAAGAGTATTGGTGTTAGCTCTTATTTGAAAGTCTGGTAAAATTCTTCTGTATAACCACCTGGCCCTGGGCTTTTTGTTTAGGAGATTGTAATTTCTACTTTTATTTCACTGTTTAAATTGTTTATCTGTTTTTTTTTTAAACTTTGGAGTATGCTATAGATCATGAAAATTATCCACTTCTTTTAGGTATTTTTTCCAATATAACTGTGAATATATAAACTATGTCCTTATGATCCTTTATATTTTTTCAATGTCTACTATATACCCCTTTCATTTCTAATTTTGTTAACTGGGATATTCTCTCTCTGCCTTTTGGCTAATTTGAATACAAGTTTCTCAATCTTATTGAATATCTCAAAGAACCAACTCATTGTTTCATTGAGCCTTTTATTTTCTTTTCCTATTTTATTGATTTCAGCTTGGAGCTTATTCCTTGCTGTCTACTCTTTTTGGGTATGATTTCTTCTTTTTGTTCTAGAGCTTTCAGGTGTACTCTTAAGTTACTAGTATGAGATCTCTACATTGTTTTAAGTGTAGATACTTAGTGCTGTGAACTTGCCTATTAGAACTGCCTTCATTGTGTTTCCTAAATTTGGGTAAGCTATGAAGTCATGTTTGGCTTAACCTCCCTGTTGGTTGGTTTTGTGTGTGTGTGTGTGTGTGTGTGTGTGTGTGTGTGTGTGTGTGTGTTCTGTTTTCCAAGACAGGGTTTCTCTGTGTATACCTGGCTGTCCTAGAACTCACTCTGTAGACCAGGCTGGCCTCTATCTCAGAAATTCCCCTGCCTCTGCCTCCCAAGTGCTGGGACTAAAGGCATGCACCATCACTGTCCGGCTTTGTTCATTTTTTTTCCTTGTTTGTTTTGCTTAAACTCCATGTTTTTTGATATTAAAATGGCTACACTAGTTTGCTTCTTAGATCCGAATATCTTTTCCCATACCTTTACTCCTCTGAATATCTTTTTCTATCCTTTCATGCTGAGGTGATCTGTTTCTTGGATGCACCAGAATGTTAGACTCATCCATTTTGTTAATCTGTGCCTTTTTGTTGAGAAATTGAGACTAATGATGTTGAGAAATATCAATGAACAGTGTTTTTGAGTCCTGCTACTTTGTGGTAGTGGTGGTGGTAGTGGTAGAAGTGTTGTTGGTGATGTGTTTGTGTGTGTGTTTTCCTTTTTGATTTTCTGGCCTGAGATTATTTATTCCTTCCATTTTCTTGGGTGTGGTTAACCTCATCAACTTGGAGTTTTCCTTCTAGTACCTTCTGTAGGACTGGATTTGTAGACCAATTTTTCTTAAATTTGGTTATAACATGGAATGTCTTTCTTTTTTGTCTTTTGTGATTGAATTTTTTGTTTGATATAGTAGTCTGGGCTGGCATCTCTGACCTCTTAGAGTCTTTAGAACATCTCTCTAGGCTCTTCTGGCTTTGCGAGTTTCTGTTGAGTTCTGGCTTTGTATGTTAGTTAGCCCATTGCACCTTTTAATGTTATTTTTTCTGTGCATTTAATGTTTTGATTATTTTATTCCTGGGTGAATTTCTCTTCTTGTACATTCTATTTGCTGTCCTATATGCTTCTTATACTTTCTTTATGATAGGAAATTTTTTTCTCTATAATTTTGTTGAAAATATTATTCTGTGCCTTTTATTTGTTTCTTTTCCTTCCTCTATATCTTTTATTTTTAGGTGTGATCTTTTTTATAGTGTTCTAGATTTCCAGAGTATGTTTTTTTTTTTTTAATTTGGTTGGTTGGTTTGTTTTTTTTGGGGGGGGGTGGGAGTTTAACAGGTATCTATTTCTTCTATCATGTCTTCAATGCTTACGATTCTGTATTCCACTTCTTATATTCTGTTGGTGAGACATATCCCTGAAGTTCCTGTTTGAGTTACTAAATGATTCATTTTTGGTTTTCCTCAGGTTGGATTTTCTTTATTGATTCTATTTCTTCTTTCAGATCCTGAACTGTTTTACTCATTCCCTTCCACTACTTGTGTTTTCACATATTTCATTAATGGATTTATTAATTTAGGCCCATTATCATATTCATTGAAGCTATTTTAATGTCTTTGTCTTATGTGTTAACCATGTTGCCATATTCACAGATTACTGTGGTCTGGTTTTTGGGCTCCAGTGTAGACACATCGTTGCTGTTATTGATTTTGTAATAATGCTAACATTTTGGCATCTGGGTTTGGGAACATTGTAATTCTGGGTGCTATTATCTGGTCTTGTCTTTGTTGGGTAGGTATATTGTTTGTTGGTTTCTGTTTCCTTCTCTGGTTCTTAGACTGTGGTGGCTATATGTTACCTGGTAGGAAATCCTACTATCCTGATAGGTACTGGGGATTCTAGATGAAATATGTTTATAAGTATTGGGAACTGACATTTAAAAATGTAAATGGGCTGGGTTTGGGGAAATGATGAGGCCCACAGGAAGAAGGAAAGAAGGGTGTTCCACCAGGATCTTCTTAATCCCCTGGGAGTTTGGGTAGAGACTGAGGAGAGGCAACAACAGGTATTCTGCTATGGAGCTGGGGAAGGGACTGAGGGATTCAATATGGAGGTGAGGAGGGAGAGTGAAGATCTGAAGTGAGCCTACCTGCTCGGCTGGCCTGCTTGCTGCTCTGGCAGACTTGGCTGGTGTGTTCCCAGAGGATGCTGGGATGAAGGGATGGATGAGGAGAAAGGTTGGAGGAGGAGATCTACATGGTAAGTTGGAGATGGGGGCAGAGAGGAGAAGGAAGCAGCAGGTGCTCTGCTACAGACCTAGGAATGAGACAAGGAGAACTGGATTTGGAAGAGATGGGGGAGAAATGAAGATCTGCAGGGAGTCTGACTGTTTTCCTGGCCTATGCAGGAGGTGTGTTCTCTGGGAATCCATGCTGGTATTGGAGGCCAGGATAATGGGGGAGAGTGGGGGTTGGTAGTGGTGGTGAACTTGGAGGAGAAGGTCTATGTGATCTGCTGGAGATGAGGTTCAGAGAGGAAGAGAAGACCCCAGAACGTGGTCTTCTACAGAGCTGGGGATGAGGCTGAAGGATTAGACTTGGAGGAATAAAGAGAGAGAGAGGTGAAGATCCTCAGTTAGACTATTTGCTTTCCTGGTGGGCTATGAAATTCTAGAAAACTAGCTTTATATATCCAAGTAAGAATGTCACTTAACATATATAAGATTACCATTTTGCATGTTAATCATGTGTGCCATGTAACATGTCAGCCGTGTAACAAATATGTACTATAAAACATGTAAATACTAGTCAACATACATGACATGTAGCATTGATATACATGTGGACTAACAAATACATACAAATCCACTACCATGTAGAAGTCATATATTGGCAAGAGAAGCGACCCTGTGAGGTTAAGGAAGTTTCAGAACAGATTGTTGCATGTCAGCCATCAGGAGCACTCCCCATGTGTTTTTGTGCCTTGGCTCTTAGATCCACAGGGAGGGTACCAGGCCTGATGCTCTGGGTGCATGAGAAATGTGGCCTTGCTTCTCAGTTGCTGCTTTTCAAGCTCTTTTCTTCTCAGCTCTCCCCAGCAACCCCTGTTAACCTGTATCTGCTTCGGAGTGTCTTCTGAGCCTGGCTAACTTCAGAGATGGCTCCCTGCCACAAATCAGTGTGACAGGACAGAGACCTCCAATTCTTGTCACCTGGGAACTGATCTGACCTGCCACTGGGTGAGAGATGAAGTAGTATCTAACAGGAACAAAGGTGACCCTGTCTTCCTATTGGCTCCAATTTCAGCACAGCTCTGTGGCAAGGTTCCTCATCCAGCCCACCAGGTTATTAGTGAAGAGGCAGCCCCTCCCAACTGTGTGCAACACATCAGACTTAGCCTGTGTCAAATTCATTGCATGGCAATAGTAGCTTGTCCCTGATCCAACAAGTTAAACTCATTACTACATGTTAGAAGATGTTTAACACTTTAGTGGGACATTTTTCTCTATTAATTTTTACATAATGGCAGGAAGAATCATTAGCAAGTCACTAGGGGTGAGTTTATGGGCATAGAGAGAGACAGAGAGTGGGGAGAGAGTGGGAGGAGGGGGCCAGGCAGGGATGGAGAGAAGAAGGGAGAGTGAGATGGATAGAGAGCTAAGGGAAGCTAAGGCACAGGACTAGAAGAGAGTCAGCAGATCTCTCAGATTGGACTCCAGTGACTGGAGCAACTTGAGTGAGTGTTTCCAGGTAATTCTGAAAGTTATATGGAAGTTTGACAAAAACAAATGGGAGTAAATACACCTGTGACTTGGTTTGTCCTGCATCCTCCAGCCTTCTCACAGTGCTGGCCTTTATCCCTGGGAATTGCTGTGGTTTGGATAGGTCCTCTCAAAGTTCCAGGATTAAAAGCCAGATCCCTAACTTGAATATTTGGAAGCAGGTCCCATGGTGGCACTTCCTTTGTGACAATAGGAAGTGGGTGCTGAGCCAGCACATTCATTGTAGTTGTACATGATGTCCTCTCATGTCATGATGCAGGAGGAAGGTCCTCACCAGATGCTGATATCACCCATTTCTCTTCCCAGCCTCAAAACCTGTGAGTCACAGACACTTCTTTAGAATTTAATGTATATTTAATATTTTATTATAGCAATAGAAAATGGACTGCCAGACCTGGTAGGGTGTGCTGGCTTGCACTCACTGTGAGCCTCCCAGGGCATGTTCTATACCTGTTGTTAGCATTGCCCTTGACACTAATCCCAGCTACTTCTGTGCTATAGGGTTCGGGACAAATCATCCAGCCTCTCTGGACTTCCCTGTCTTTGACTGAGGTAAAACAGTGCCTACTTGAAATGACGGGGATGAGGTGTGTTAACATTGGTAGAAGTAACAGGTACACAGCATTGAGGCCTGAGCCTGGCATCACTTGGTAAATCTCAACAAATGTTTGGAAATAAGTTCCTTTCCTTCCTCCCTTAACCACAGGGTTCTCCTTCCTTCACTCCTTTACTCAGGAATAGCTCCTCATGCAAAACCAGCTCTCCCTAAGTACCCGAGCCAGCAGAAAGGCTGTCCTTATCACTAAAATCCTCCAGAGCTGCAGTCCTGCATGTGGCTGGTGAATTCAAATAAACATAGACATGTGCACCTACCCTCCCCCACATGCATGCATGACGACAAAGAAAATGAATGAAGGTTAATTCCTTTTCGGCCCTTTCTCATGATGATTCATCCATAACGATTTCTTCTGGTTGTATTTTCTTCTGTGACAGCAACAATTTACTGCGTTCTGGCGAAGCCCATTTTCTCAGCATGATCTAGTTGTGTGGTGGTTTGGGAAGTAATTTACTGATAGTTTGCTTCAAAATTGCTTACAAAGACAAAGGGGTTCTGTTGACACCAAGGTGCATTCCTTATGGGCTGGAAAAATAGGATAAAACAATTTAAAAAGTAAAAACATAGTATTATCACCACGTTGAACTTGGGTTGTAAATCACACACCCTGAGGTGAGACTGGTCTCTCCTCTTCGTTCTGTGTCTTACTGGGGGGGGGTGCGGGGGGGCGGGGAGGGGAGCAGCCATGGAGTGTTTGCTTGCATCAACAACTTCATAATATGTCCTGTTGGAAGCATTTTTCTGTTTTCGATCATAAGCGTCCGTCCTCATGATGCCCCCACCCTTAGGATGCTGCTCTTCCTAGTTTCACACTATGGAAGAAGACAAGCAGCAGCTGCAAGACCCACAATCCTGAGGGTCATGGAACCTCTGCTGCCCTGGATGCTGTCCCCAGTGCCCAAGCTTTTTGTTTTATTTCGTTTTGTTTTGTTTTGTTCTGGGCTTGGACCTTCTTTAGTCTGAGGGTATTGAGTCCAGCCACAAACCTTCATTCTTCTCTTCTCAAGTCAGAGCTAGAGAACTACTATGTGATGCCTTTTACTCCCTGGCTTTGAGCAGAGGCAAAGAGCCTGCCCTGCTCCTCCGCTCTGTCTCCAGGGAGGGAAGAACCTGAGCCTCAGTCCATAATCCGCTGAAAACTGAGCTCTCCAAATTAGACCGGATTTGGGTTTCGTCTTGGTCTGAGTCTGCATACATTTGTTATTAGTTTTGCCCAAGGTTTTAGTCTCACTTTAAAATTGATAATGATTTTAGGATTTTATAATGGGTAAGGTTTATGATCCTTGGTTTAATCCCATAAGCTTAAATCCTAAACCAACATGAATTATGCTCAGGAAGGCCTGTGCAGCTGCACAGATCTTTGATTTCCTGAGCAGTTGACATGAGAAGGGAGGAAGAAAAAGCAGCCACTGTGAGCTCCTCTGGCTTCTAGAGAGAGAGGCTTCCAGGGTCTAACAGATTACGTTGTTGACAATGAGTTTGTTTAAGTCACACTTAAAACATTAAGTTTCAACAGTGGTAGGGTAGGAAACAAAACAGGGCTCTGACTAAATCAAATGTCAAGATACCTGTGAGAACTTTCTGGAAATTTTACAATTTACTCTTTAATGATTTTCTGATTCACAAGCATCTCTTAAAGACAGTAGCTAGACACATCTGAAGAGACTGGAATTTCCTGTCCCTGTGACCAACCTACCGGACAAAGGCAGCATAGAGAAGGGAAGATTCATCTTGGCCCCTCATTTCTGAGGGTTTCAGTGAACATCTGTTTGGCCCCATGGATTTGGTCAGGGCATCCATCACGTATGGAGGAGTGAGCATGGGGAAAAAACTGTTCATATCACAGTTGGCAGAAAACCAAAATGGAAAGTAGAGCTGTATCCTACTAAGGCATCAGTTTGTCACCAGCTCCCTAGCCCCTGAAGATTCTGTAGCCTCCAAAGGTAGAGTCACTTGCTCATACAAGCATTCAAAACATAGCCTATGACAATATTGTCAGGTTCACATCATAACACACCATTACGTCGGTGGCTCTTTAGTTAAGTGTGGTGAAGTCAACGATCTCAGTAGTAAGATTCAAGATTGTGCTCTTTCCTGCCCTAGAGCTGCCGTGTCGGAACTGAGAAGTGGTTGGCTTTCCCAGGGAAGACTGACTTACTGTAACGTTCTCATCCATACATGCTGCCCCTGACATCTTGATCTTCCTCTCCTGCATCTGTTCCTGCAAACGTATTATGAGAAGAAACGTGCTTCCCTCTAAACAAAAGCACCAGGAAATGACTACCACTCGCCTAGAGATAATCACATTCCAAAAGAGACCATGTTTTGAACAAGTAGTCCAAACCATACCTGCCTCCTCTCTGTTTGTCCTGAGTTCCCCGGAAGCCTGGGCATATGCTAATTTGTACTGTTAGCTGTAGCAATTGGCTTCCAAGGACAGAAAGGTACCCCATCTGCTTTTCAAGTCCCAGAGCTATGCTCTGGGTAGAAATTCAGTGGATCTCTACATGCAATATTTAAGATGTGAATTGTGTTGCTGTTAACTTGCCCACTGCCTGCAATCATGGCCAGCACAGATGCCCTTGAATGGCCTGGAGAGAAAGCACTGAGAAGACACCAACCGTGACCGAGGTTGTCACTGAGCCCCTTCTGGGCCCCTTGGCCAAATTAAAGGACTCATCATCCTTGTCTTCCATCCTGCAGGCTGCTGAGCTCAGCTAAGAGGCCTGGGATCCTGTAGAGGAGGCTGACAGCTTTCTTGATCTGCTGGGAAGCCCAGGAGAGACACATGTCTAGTTAATAATAGAACCAGCTACTTGACAAGGCTCTTTTAATTTATTAGAGAGTTGCTTCAGATAGCAGGTTGGAACTAAGAGAGGAAAAAAAAAGTGTGAGTTTGGGGGATTTGGGTTTTTGTTTTCTTTTGCTTAGATTCTAGCTCCCTGAAACAGCTCCTATCTACACAAGTTTGATTCTTTTGAGACTCTGTTGATTGGTGTCCAATAAAGGAGAAAATATTCAGCTTGCCCCTCCCCCTCCACTCCCTAACTCCCTTTACCCCAGTACAGGGGCCTGCAGAAATTATCCTTACTCAACCCGAAGGAATCTTGAGAGCATCCCCAAATGGGCACCATTGGTGTTAAGCATGCACCTACATTAATTTGGAATAAAGTGTGTGCAGCAAATTGAGTTTCAAGGACAGCAGCCTAAGAAATTTGTCAGCTTCAAGGTGTGTACACATGTGTGTTTGTGTGTATGACTAAGGCATCTCTAGGAGCTAAATTTTGGAAGCTGATTTACTTTGCTTTATGAAATAACAATTCCCCAGACTGATTAAGCAGCTTCTTCATTTAGAACATCCCAAACCAGGTGACATTTGAAAGATTTCCTCAACACTGTCAAGGGCAAATGCTCACCTTACTATTTTTCTCTCTTTACTTAGGACAACAGGCTGCCTTCTCCTCCTCAGCCTCCCTCTCAGTGGCTAGAGGAGCAGAGGTGAGAGGAAATTACCGCAGATGTTTGATGATGCTCAAGCCCCGCAATCGTTCTCCCCAGACTGGCTAATAGCTGCTCCCCTGTGTGCTCTTGTTCTGTCTCCTGTACCCTCTCTTCCCATTTCCTTGCCAAGTGGAGATCTTTGCCCTTTTCAAGAAACATCATAATACTTAGCCCTTATGCCATGCTTTGCATTTTCAAAGCCCTAAATGATCATTAATGATCTTATTCACATAAATAATGCTCACACTGCAAGGGAGCCATTGTCCCATTGCATAGAAGAAAAAACAGAGGTCTCCATGGATGCCTCACAACCCAGAGCCAGGTAACCATTTTCTACCTACACCAAAGCCTCTCACTCAAGGGAAGATTTCCCTGGCACCCAGTTCCTAGGAGTACTGTCAAATGGTGAGAGAAAGATCAGATGTCACTCTCCTTATTAAAACTTAACCCATGTCCAATGTCCACCTTTTCTTTCATATTCAGTTGAAATATAGAGAAATACATTCCTGCTCAATAGAGTAAGGTGTATATCACAAGTATTCTCAGTGTTGTGTGTGACTTAATAAACCTGGCCTTCCAACTGATCTTTCTGATCAATTCCATCAGTGGAGACTCCATACACCTCAGGACTCATGACTCTCACCATTTGACAGTACTCCTAGGAACTGGGTGTCAGGGAAAACTTCCCTTGAGTGAGAGGCTTTGGTGTGGGTAGAAAACAGTTACCTGGCTCTGGGTTGTGAGGCATCCACGGAGACCTCTTTTTTTTCTTCTGTGCAATGGGACAATGGCTCCCTTGAAGTGTGAGCATTATTTCTGTGAATAAGATCATTAATGATCATTTGGGGCTTTGAAAATGCAAAAGCCTAGGCCATTCCCTTGTTCTATCTTCCTTATCTGTTTATCATCACCATTTGAGACTACCTATCTTGTGGCATGGTCTCCTAGGCTATATTTTCTTAGCTTATTTATGGCCATGTCCCATGGGGCAGAGCCAACAGCCTTCCTGTGGGTGAGCCATAGTATGTTTATTGCTGCACCATTGCCACAAGTTTTATCAACAGCCTTTTGATGGAAGCGAACAGGATGCTTGAGATATGGCTGGCTCCTTTTAAGGCCACATTAGTTTTTATTCAATACCCTGAAGCCTTTCTCCTAATTGAATCTCTCTTGATTTCAGAGTCTTTGTCGAAGGCAAATTATACATTTTTATTAATCTCTAGCTTGTCAAGTCGTGATCTTTCTTCCCTTTCAGTAACCAGACACCGCATTTGTCCACTTAGAGTCTATGAAAGCTTTCTCTAGCTCTTCCTGGGTTCTCAGAGACAGCCTTTTCTCATGCTAGAATCCCATCAGTTTCTAATGATGGTGTCCACAAAATCACATGTCTTGGGTATCAGAGACAATATTAATCTGACTTTTTTTTAAAACTTCACTGCATTGCTGAGCATTCTACCCAGCATGTTAAGCATTAACATGTGCTTAAAAACTGTGTGAAATGTCCCTTAGATTTCAAGGATACCACGCCCTTGAGGAATGGCTGAATTTATTATCTTGTAAACCTTCTAAGAAGTTTCAATTTAGGTGAGCAAGAAAATCTTACATCCATGAAACCTTTAGGAAATAGTAAATGACAATATGATCAAGTGTTGATAGAGTAATATTATAAGAGTCAGAGCTGACAGTAAACACTATATGTATAAGGCTCCAGTCAGTAAGATGGTTAAGAATGGGGATCTTACAAGGCTCTCCTGCCAGAATGTCCTGGGGGAAGCTGGAAGTGCTGGAGGGTATGGCTCCCTTTGGAGACAGATAGATGTGGATTCAAACCTGAGCTTTCTGCTCTTGATTGTGATCTCAACAAGCTACTTAGTCTCTGTAAGCCTTGGGTTAATTGTCAGTCATGTATGAAAGATAGTATGTCCAATAATGCAACTCTTCAGGGATTCAAGTTCCAAGAGTCGAGAGTTTTGTCTCTTGTTTGGTCTCCATCATCTGCTGGAAGATCAACAAAAACTTGATGAAATAATCAACTTCACCAAATTGTCACCAAATTGTCACCAAATTGTCATTAGTGTTCTACAGACAATATAATGTATCAAGAGGCTAACACTGCTCGGCATAGTGAGTGCTCCATGACCCTGGCCATTTGTGGATGACCATCTACCCTGGCCAGTGTGCTCCTCTTGTAGCTTCCCTTGAACATGCTAGACATGAAAGCCCATGTAGTCACATTCTTATTAACACTATATCTAGACCATAGAGAATTGTATGCACATTCTGCCTTACTCCACACACTTCTCTGTTATCTTTACCTTGCTCCTTAGTTTTTTCTTCTTTTTTTTTCTTTCTTTTTTTTTTTTCATATGCAGAGCATGGGATCAAACCCTGACACATGCTAGGCAGGTGCTCTACTCTTCAATGAGTCTAATCCCTAGATTCTAGGAGATAGTCATTCAGTGAACTTCTGGATAACTAACTTTCAGGGTTCTGGAAAGAAATGACTTCAAACCTTTTGGAAAATTTAGTGACTCCATGGCAGAGGTGTGACATTTTTCTGTATATTTGAGTTATTTACTATTCTGAATAGGGCTAATCTACATTGCAGATTTGTAAAGTGATAACAAATTTGGGATCCAACCTTGACATTTAGAGAAATAATTCTTTATTTCTTCTGTTTCCTCTTTAAATAACATATGACTAAATACTCCCACCTATGAGGTATCTAAAATATTGAGTGCATAAGGCTGTGATCAGAGACTAATGGGGTACAAGATGCCCCTGCCTTCACTAAGTTGATTGCCCCTGAGGTTAATCTTTTCCCCCTTTTTCTCCCCTCCCTTCCTTTTCCTCAATTCTGCTTCCCTTTCTCTTGCCCTTTGTCTTCCTGTTTGTTGTCAAGGGGAAAACGGACAAAATGGCTTTAGTTGTAAATACTTCCTTCCATTCTAGGAAGAAGAAATGAGCAGCTGACAGCTGAAGAAACAGAATTTATCTGGTCTTTCTTAGTTCTTCCTTCTCTCCCATACCTGTTATTTCACATGTCATCTTTGATTCTTGATTTGCTTTTCTCCAAGTGTTTTATGTGTGCTGTGGTTGTGCCTTTCAACATTTTTTAGACTATGAGACACATGAAATACACTTCATACCCTCAGCTCCATAGAGAACCACCACAACCATACACTCACAGACATATGTAACAAACAAAAGCATGGTTAAATAATGCTTAATCTCACTGTGGAGGAGGCAGTCTGACATACTATATTCTATTCTGTCTTTTCTATTTCATCCTATCCATTCAATTTCATTAAAAAAAAACTCACTGGGTCATAGCCCACCAGATTTATTTCATAACTAATTAATGAAACATAATTGGTAGTTTGAGAAACTTTCTAAAAAATAATTATTAACTCCTGAATTAGTCCCATCTCTTAGTGATCTTTTATCCCTCCCTCATTCTTGCATATTCTTGATTGGATTTTCCCCTTGAAATCTAAATGAGAAGATTGCTAAAATGTACTAAAATGTGAATATGTTTGAAATGATTCTGCGAAAACAATTACATTAAATTGCTTTAAAAGTAAAAAAAAAAAAATCTTACATTTTATCCAATGCTTTAAAAGTTTTATTATTTAATTCTGTTACAATATATATCCTCATTGGAACTGAATTCCTGGTAGGCCCATGGCTTCTTTGCTTTTCATTAAAAATGTGTTGCTAGTAGTCAAATTAGAATGAGTCTGCACAATTACAGCCCAGAAGCAGTGCTCAGGACCAGACTAAGATGGCTGCTCAGATAGCAGACTGGTAAAATGAGAGATCTTCCCATTAAGTTATGAAGCAATTCAAGTTTGGAAATTAAAATATGCAGTCCAAGATCTCCATCACAATTCTAACCTTAATTTAGCATCAAACACATGCCACTGTGACAGTAGCCTCTTCTGTTTCCTGCTTCAGTGTGGATACAGCCTATGATGGAGACTTCAGTAGACTTGGGAAGAGAAAGGGAAGTATGGAACTGGGCCATTTTTTCCAAAGATATTACACTGTCAACAACAACAACAACAAAATCCCCACATACATCAAAAACAGTGGCCCAGGAGGCCTCGACACTGTAATCCTATGGATCCTGGCCAGTATGTTCATCTTGGACTCTGATAGAAACACTCCAGCAAGATTCAGATTAAGGTTGGCCCAGTCCTTTTTCTTTTTTTGATAAAGAAACTTTCATTTATTCTTTGGTAATTTCATACATGAATACAATATTTTAAAATCATACCCACTGCTACTTTTTCCAATTCCTACTGCCCTTCCCCCTTATATATCCCCCCCCATATCTCCTCCTTTTTTTGTAGCACATTGAGTTCAGTTAGTGTTGCCCACATCCATGTGGATCTGTGCACCATCCACTAGAGCATGAACAACCTACCATGGGCCACACAGCTGAAAAAAAATCTCCTTTTACCAGCAGCCAACTACTTCAACTAGGATTGCAGCATTTCAGGGCCCTTCTCTCTTTATATTGGAAGGCGACTGGTTTGATTTTATGAAGTTCTTGAGTAGGCAACCACAGCTGCTATGAGCTCATGACTGCAATGACCCTGTCATATTTAGAATAGATTGTTTACTGTAATAACATTATATATTAATATATAATATATTAAACAATAATATAAAGATGGCATATTCTATAATAATATTATTATATATTAATATACAATATATTATATGATAGTATAAAGATGACATATTCTACTAATAATAACAATAATCTTGTCTGGTTCTTATCATCTTTCTTCTCACTTTTTCATGATGCTCCCTGAGCCTGGGTGGCAGGGGATGGGATAATGGAGATATCTCATGTGAGGCCTAGCATTTCACAGTCACTTATTCTATGGACTTAGACCAGTGTAAGTCTCTGTATTAACATTTAGTTGTCTGATGAAAGATGAGACCAACTCTTTCCTTAAGCACGACCCACATCTGCCCAGAAGAAATCCTCCCTTCAACAAGCTGAGAGTGCACCTGTCTAGGGTGGCCCTGAATTTAAACTTTCCCTAGACTTCAGGGTCTCTCCTGTTCGCCCTTAGCTGACCACCATCAAACTAAACTCACCAGCTCTTCTGGAGGAAAAAGATATAGTGTCTTGTCTCACCCTTCAACATGGGCTGGGTCTGTAAGCATGGCAACAAAAACTCATTCAATCCTCTCTTAACCCTATCTATATGTCTTAAAGGAGAATATATTTAAGAGCCATTCAGATTTTTCATTAATTCCTTGGTAAACTCCAATGTCTGGCCACTAATTTTAAAAGTTTTACCTACAGCATCCTGGTGTATCTGCTAAAATTTCATATTTTATTTTATTTTTCTAATTCATGAAACAATCCTTAAAGAATTATGATAATATAATTTATTAACATAATCATCATCATCTCTTGCTAAATCAATTTCAAATTAAATAGAAATTGTATTTCTATGCCTAAATTATGTCTTGTTTTACAATAATTTTATTTTTTACTTAACAAAACTCATGTAAGACATCTTTCGGAATAATACATTTATATTTAGGATTCCTTGCTAAAATAACAGCAAATAAAGTCTGTAGTCCACTCTTTTCTGTCTTTACAAATGAAATACTCAAGTGGATATTCCAAAACAGAGATTTCCTCAGTTTCTGCTCAGTTAACACAACAGGACTTGGAGGGCCCAGGAAGTTCAAGGCAAAACTCTCACCTCTAAATATCATATTCCTGACTTGTTCTTAAAAAGCCAAACTAGGAGGAAGAGGAGGAGGAGGACTAGATGAGGATGAGGATGAAGAGGAAGAGGACAAAGAGAAGGAGGAGGACAATGAGTAGGAAGAGGATGGATGAAGAGGAGGAAAAGGACGAGGAGGAAGAAGAGGAGGAGAAATTTCAAGCTCATGCATACGTGTGGATTTCTCACTTTTACCTGGCAGTTATTTGCTATGTTTTGGAGATCAAAGGATTCACATACAGATTTGATATCTTCATGAACTTATTCTGTAAGACTCTGTCGAGCCTTAGCTTACCAGGAACCCCTGAGTGAACCATGTGGATCCTGAATCGATGCAAAAGCAAGAGGAATTTATTGTTCCAGTGTACTGGGGTCATCCCAGATCCAAAGGAGAGGCAGCAACCCCCAAGAACAAAAGCACACACTCTTTATACTTTTTCAGAATATAGGTTTTAGGTAACAGCATGGGTTGGTTATCTCTCATTGGTGGAGCCCATTGTTCTTTGTGTCCATTGGTGGCCCCTGGTGAGGAGATATCTTTGGCACACAGAGGAGTGGTGAGAGATCCGCCCCCACTGGGGTAGGGACATCTCCTGGAACTGGGTGTTATATCCTGGGGTTGGGTCATCTCAGTGAATTCTTTTGAAATTTCCTGACCTTAAGCTGATCTTCCTGGCCTCCCAATGTTTTTCTGAGATGTCCCTGTTTACTCAGTTCTCACAGTTCTTGCTTTTCTTATTGCTGACCATCTTTCAATATAGCCCCACATAACGAAGGGTACTGACAGAGCTTTTTCAAACCTCATTTATAAGAGTGCTAAACCCATTTATATATAAGGGTTTTGCCTTCATGACCTTACCACCAACCAAAGGCCTACTTCCCAATACAATCCCACCAGAGAGGTTAAGATTTCAAGATATGAATTATGAGGGAGTCCGAAATACTAGTTGATAACAACAAATGGTTTATGCCATGAGCAATGAGTAATTAGGCCAGGAAAATAAGGAGTCCACCTTGGTTCAATTCGAGCTTGAGAGAATGGGAAGTGGAGGCCTTGAAGAGATGCTCAAAGGACCAGAGTCTGCCTGTGTGTACATGGTTGCTGTGTGTGCCTCCCATCCCTAGTGCACCTCACACATGCTTTAGATTAACTCTGTGCCATCAGCCCACAGGTGCCTATTCTTCTGTTCCTACTTTTCTCTTCTTCTGAACCCTAAGGTCCACCAAGGGAAAAACAACCATTACTTGGTTTTCATCCAGTGTTCACAGCCCCAATATTTCCCCATGTTAACATCTTTCATGTCAATTAGAATATATTTATTATTAAATTCCACTTCCTGAATTTTGCTTGAAGACCAGGGTTCAGGTAGGCATTATATGAAAAGCCTTTATGGACTGAAAAGTTTATGCTGAGGAAGAAATTGCTATTTAAAAGAATAAGTGATTTTACTTACTCCAGCATACTAAGAGAGTTGAGGCTTTATCACCGAAAATGGCTCTTCTGTTTAAGAAAGCTAATTAGTAGGCCCTGGGTTAGGCTCCTACCCTAGTTTGTAGTGAAGGATTAAGACAAAAGATAATGAAATTTCTTTATAGTGAGGTACACACATCCCCCATGTTGTATTAAGGTACAGGCTGGAGTTCAATATTGCCTTTCTTGAATTTTTGTTGGTTTCTTAGGGAAAAGCCTGTGGTTCCTTAGTACTCGGGACTCAGATGGTTTCTAGATTCCCCTCATCCTCTTACCTAAGCCAGTCTGCCTGCAGCCCTCCCTCATAGCCCTGCCTACTTCACATGTCTACAGCATTCCACCTTTCTACAGGGTTTCCTACCAGTGAATGAGGCTCCCAGGGCAACAGTCCAGAGGAACCAGTGTGGCCCCCTGTCTATGTCTTTGCATTCCCCACATAGCTCTTTTCTTTTTCCCAAGGCCCTAGAGGAGAAGGGAGAAGCTTGTGAATAATGCTAACCTATTTTAAAGCGTGTGGATATCAGGAGGGAGAGAAAAACAAAAAAACAAAACAAAACAAACAAACAAAAAAAACGAAGCTGGTGTGGTGATACCTCTTGTCCTGAGACTACCCAAAATGACTTACAAAGGAAAATAGTCTATCCAGCCTGGAAACTTGTGTAGTCAGGAAAGAGGAGGTGCTTTGGTCTTCTTAGAGGATGAGGCTCAGCCACAGTTTCTGGACAATATCTCAAGCCAGGAAAGTGCTTGTGTTTGCAGAGAGGTGATAGCTGTGTCTGCTCTTGTATGTGATGTTGTTTCTCTTGTATAATAAAATTTCCCTCTCTTGTCTTAATAATCCTTATAAAGTTGTACTAAATTCTACAGCATACATAAATAATTCTTTGTGGAAGAGAAAGTTGGGATGAAGAAGGGCAGAGCAGGGCAGCAGAGGAGAGGAAGAAAAATAAGGGATTCAGGCATTAGTGGGGAGGGCTGTGCTGTAACTCTTAGAGAAAGCAAGGACCACCTTGGAAGGGCGGGTATTGAGGTAGCAGAATAACTGTGATGCTGATCCACAGGAGATAGAGCATCTCTCTATCTAGCAACACAGAGATGCCTTTTCGGTTCTGAAGTCAGCAGGGCATACGTCAGCCTCTTACGTGGGAAGGGAAACATGTTCATTATCCTCAGCTCACCCCATTCTCCCCAAGGCAATCCCCTGCCTGATTTTCCCCAGTCAGCAGCAAAGATACTATCCTCTAATGACCTGGACAGAAATTGTCCAAGGCAGCACTTTTCCATGATGTCGGCCCTCTCTCCTTCCCTCTCTTCCCTCTTTCTCCCACCTTCCTCTTCTTATGAGCAATTCATCGACTCTGTTCACTCCGCCAAGACAATCTTTTACTTTTAGATCCAGGATTTCACCAGGTTCAGTTTTCCTCTGCCTGGTTAACCTTTCCTCCGCTGCCCCAACAAGGTTGCTCTCCCCCTTTCTCCTGCTCTCTCCTTCCTCCCTTTTCCCTTGCCTGACCATTTCTTCTCCCTTCTTCTCATTGTGAGAAAGGAACAATAAAAATTGACTTTAATTATAGGGGCTAAGTACAAGTAGTGCTGGTCGTCCACCTGCCCTCAGCACAAGGCAAGTGGTAAGTTTTGAAGTGAAATGAAACACAGTGAAGAGCTTGAGCCATTAGCCTCAACAGCCCTTGAAGTAACTCAGCCTTTTCTGAGAGCAGCGCTTCGTCTCCATTTACCTCCACATCCTTGGCCAATTAATCTTTCCCTCAAGAATGAATGCTCTTGCAATAAAAGAAGACATTTCATCTCATTGTCCTTCTGTTTGGTTTAATTATGGATATCTGGCTGTTATTGTTTTCTAGAGTTTCCTTGCAACTCTATAATACTGGAACTGCATTTGGCTGAGATGAGCTTTTGTGGGTAAGCTCCAGCTCTATTTATAACATCGGATCTATGGGCAAGTTTATTCCAGGTCCCCAGTAATGCGCTTATAAATGAACTTTTTGATTATAACTTGGAACAAAACATGTACACTGGGGAGAGCTTGATCATTATTGTGTCTCATGATAGCTGCATTAGCTCATGCTTCAGATAGCTCCTGTGTTTCCCTTGATTGTTCTCTCCTACCTGTTTTTAGCAAATGTCCTGGGTGGATGGCTGAAACGTCGAACCACTTATAGAGCTTCACGCTTTATGTGAGGGCTTCTCTCTATGTATCTGGCCAGAGAATCCTGATCCTAAATGAAGAGTGAGCTCCATGCAAATATTTACTGTGAAGGATACAAAAACCCATGTAAGAGACTCAGAAGGAGATTTCCTTCCTGGCTGGCATTTGAAAGATGTGTTTTATGCTAGCAAATACCCAAATTCTCTGCCTTCTTGGGGTCTCATTGAGTTCAATGAACTTCTCAGACCCTTCACAAGTCTTATCATAAGCTAAAAGAAGTGAACATGTTTCGAAGGATAAATATAACAAGACCAACACACGGACATCTTTTGCATTTAACAATCCCTTGTGACTTAATCGGTTGCCTTGAAGATGGCCAGTGCAGGATATTTTTCTAACATAACAGGAGTTTGCTTCATGGACTGGGGACTTTAATCTTCCAAGCATTTACCTCCAGTGATGATCATCTGGGGAAGGAGAAGTTGCCAGGGCAATGGTGCCCTAGCCCCCTCACTTCTAGAATGAGTCCCCTGTGGAGAACCATTTCCACTTAGGAAGCAATGTGATCACCTCATGCTTACTGTGGTGTTCAGGGTGATTTGAATTGCAATGTGGTGTATCCAATCCACAGGGTAAAGAAAACGGAGCCAGTATCATTAAAGCTTGAAGAGTTGAAATAAGTGGTGTGGGCTGGGCTTCCATGGTGACAGGAGATCCGTCTGCTTGTAGCAGAATACGAGAAGCCCTATGAAAAATTGGCTGGGCGGGACAGCTCTTTGTGGAGACAGGAGGAATGTGTGGAGATATGTGATATTTCCCCCCTTCCTATCACTGCCTTTGCTCTTGTAGATATGTTGGAAGGCTGTTCCCCATCAGGAGACAATGGGGAGAGGAGGCTGCATCTTACAAAGAGTAGAAATATTTTCAAAATCTTCTAAATTCTTTCTCAACTCTCCCCTAAGATAAGGAACCCATTTGCCCAGGGCTATTGTCAGGGGGTTATGTCCACACAGCATTAGCCACTCCTGATATATAGAAACATTTGAGGCTGCTTGGCCGCACCACCCTTAATAACACTCTCCTTTACAAAGTGCTTGCTGTTAAATATTTATGAGGCCTTGCAAGATGGGTTCCCATGCCTGCCAGGGCATCTATAAACACTGAGTGCGGGTGCATTACCTAAGATTTCTGAGCAGAAGGTAGGTGGGTCTTGGGTACCCCGCTTCTTGGTGAGGCTGCTGAAATGGCACATCTCTGAACGGATGAAATCATCACCTCCATGGAGGGATGCCACAGGGATATTGGCTATAGAAACATAGTGGGGAGAGCTGGGGGTGGAGGGATATATGCTTTGTTCCCAAGTGAGAGCCAAGGCAGGCTCCCACCATCGTAATCTTTTAAATATTAATAAGATCCAAAAATACGGTCGTAAAATGAACAAAACTAAAATAAAAGGAAGAGCAATAGATGGGGGGGGGATATGTTCTCCTTTTGAGAAACCTTCAGTTTAGGTGGCAAAAGTCATCAGCAAGTAGAACAGATCTACTGAGACCAGTCAAGTGCACAGAGAAACCTTAGTGACACTCAGCTGGAATCTGAGTGTCTTTGAGGTCTTCTTACCTGAGCTGTCCAAGGTCTGGATGGAGTCTGGGATTCTGCACTTCTTACAGGTTCCTGTAATCATGAGTGCTGTAGCTACTGGTCCATAGGGGCCCATGTGGACAATTAAGGGCTCTGTAAGTCAGTAGAACATTCTCTGATGGTGAATGCTTTCCATACCTATGACATTCCATCTTCTAAGCCATGGGATATGGCTGGCATGACTGAGGAATCAATATTTTAATTTTATTCTACTTAATGAATTTACATGTGAATAACTCTACATGACTAGCTGCCTATTGGGAAGCCTCTGCCAATTGGCTTCCCAACCACTTCTTATCAGGGAAAGGAGATGCCTGGAAAGTGTTCTAAGCCTGAGACCTGGCATGAGCCCAGCTTGCTCATCTGGCAGCATCCTCACACTTGTCATACTCTCCTCGGAGCTTTGTGTGCCAATCCCAAACTGGGCTGCTAACCTGCTTTGGATCTGTCTTCTTCTCATCCATTGAAATCTAGAAAATGTTACCCCTTGGACCTTTGAGGACCAATACCAGTGTAAGCTTCCCCTAGGCATTGCTACAGGTCATGTGTTCTTAGTGCACAACAGTATCTCCATCACCTGTCTTCAGACCCTACCCCACACAACAAGAGTATCCCCATTAGATCCTCTAGAATAAAGGACATGATTTCTCCTTAAATGTTGTTGCTGATGCCCTCTCAGACTCCTGGAAGTGCAGAAAAGGGACTCAGGCTCCAAGTTCACACAAACAAAAACTCAATGCTGCCTTATTTCTTTCTTCTAGCATGTGTGGTCCCAGACACTTGTGAAGCTTCACTGTCTTATCTTAGCAAACAGAGTTGAACCTGTATCCAACTGTCAACAATGTGAAGATTTGGGGGCAGTACTTATAAAATGTGTTCAATAAAGGTATTTGCTGATGTTAAAGAAGACAGCTATGAATGATTTGAAGGTCTGCCCTTCCAAAGCAGGCTAACATTTGCCTGTCACTGTGGCAACTTTCAGAGTTGGGAACATTGAAAGGTGACTGATCTATGAGGTCTCCACCTTCCTGAATGGACTAATATCACTGCCACAGGATCAAAGAGTGAATTTGCTCTACATCATATCTCTCCTTTTTCATTTACTTTCTCATATGATGCTACATCAAGAAAGTTTCTGACCAATGTCAACCCCTTGGTCATGGACTCCCAGACTCCTGAACTAACAGAAAGCAAATTTCTCTTCATTACAAATTCCCCAGTCTCGGGTTTCTTTTTGTTTATTTGTTTGTTTGTTTGTTTTGTTGTTGTTTGATTGTTTGTTTTTTCAGGTGTTCTTATATACCAGCATAATATGGACTGAGACAAGGATGGAGACAATATATTTTTATGTTTCGTTTCTTCTGCTGGGCTCCTCCAGTCCCACCTCCAACCCAAGAAATAGCCATTTATGGATGTAATCACTGAGATAAGTCTTTGCTTTATTAGTACAGCATCTGAGGGGAAATACAAGAGTAAAAGGAGAATCTTGGCAATATACACAAACTTGCTAATCATCACACAAATGAAAAGAAAGCCACCATGGAAACTATGAAGGAGTCTGCTGGAGCAATTTAATTCTGTACTGGCGACTCTGAAAATTTGAGCAATAATTCTGGAAAGCATTCTGGCAAGAGGCATTCATTCGATGGACAAATGTTGAGTGTCTACCAAATTTCAGACACTGTGTCAGGCTCTGGGGATTTGGAAACCAATAAGGGCAAGTCCTTGCCCACAAAAGCTTGTTGTCACAAAAAGAATCTAATTTGTCATTCAGTGAAACCCCTCATCCAAAGATTAAAAAATATTCTCTTACATGGATGCCATCTATTGTAAGGTAGAATGACACAATTTACCCAATCTCAAAACAATTAAGAAAGGTTTAAAATTAAACTATGTTGTCAACAAAGTAAAATTAACATTGACTAAACTACACGTTGAGAGAACTATGTAGACATGAACAAAGTGTAACCGTGGACAGTTACAGCTGAACAACATAAATCAACACAATAATGGGGAGTTACATTGTGGAGAGAGGGTTGCATTATGGCATTCACCAGAGCAGCATATACACACAGTGTTCCTTAAATATGCCACTGCAGGCTTCATACTTCCTGCATCACGAACTTCGAAACAGTGGGGAATTCCTGACATCTTCTAAGCCAGGAAGGCCATCCAAAGAAAAGTAAGTGGGAGAGAAATAGAGGTCTTCCCAGTGGGTACAGTATGACCCAAGTCTGTTTAAATGGGGACTTATTGCAGCCATCTCCTCCTGCCATAGCAACTGGCACTGTGCCATCAGTTTGGGGGAAGTCCCATGAGCTCAGGTTCTGGAGTGAGACTATCCACTTATTTTTTTTTTTGACAGTTTTGATGGATGTGTGTGGTGTGCAGTGTGTAGTGTGAATTGTGCATTGTGTGGTGGTGGTGGTGGTGGTGGTGGTGGTGGTGGTGGTGGTGTGTGTGTGTACCTATGTGTTGACTTGTGTGTGAAAATGGCAGAGGCAAACGCTGGTGTCCTCCTTTACTGCTTTCTATTTTATTTTGTGAGACAGGGTTTTTCATTGCTTTGGAACTTGCCAGCAAACCCTGAGGATCTGTCTACCTCTGCCTTCTCAATCCTGGAGTTGTAGATATGTGCCAGCATGCCTGGCTTTTACACAGGTGCAGGGAATCTTACCCAGGTCCTCATGCTTAAGATAGGATTTTACCCAGTAAGCCTTTTCCCAGACCAACGTCCAATTCTTGACGAACATTCATCCTCTCAAACAACCATAGACAACCTGCCGTGTGCATTAAGTAAGAACAAAACATAAAAAAAGAAAAAAATTAGAAAGATAAAAACTTTGCTAATTTTAGCCTTGAAGTGTTAATAACCAGAACCCTCATAAACAAAGATAAGTGTAGTCTTTATTGTTTTCAAAATTGCATAAATAGTCTTCTGTCTTTAAAATTTGACCTACTAAGGCCTTGCAGAGCCTTGCAACAGACCACCATCTGGGTAAACAGATTTCTGTTGGCACTGGAGAGGTTGGGCAGCACCTGATATATTCTAACTCAGGAATTGGAAAGCCTTTTCATCTCAGTAGCCCTTTCTATATTTCAGAGAAGTGAAAATGCTCAATAACCATTAATACTGTTATTGCTGTGGATAAATACCTCATGAGAAATTAAAACCAAAAACATAGAAGTAACTAATATAAAACAACAATAATCACATGTCAACAAATACATACTCGTGAAAATAAACAAATTTTTTTTTTAAAAAAAAATGAGCAGGCAAAGTTCCATTATTTTGTGTTTTACAAATTTGCTTAATGCCTTGACTGAATAGAATACAGGTATATCTACACATATGATCTTGACTTTGATCTGTTGGAGTAATTTGTTTTGACTGGAGGATGTAAAAAGCTGGTATCACAGATTGGAAGCAGGAAAAGCCAGAGGTCATCCCAGGGGCTTTCAGGTACATTGGAATTTCTTCTTCGATACATCCCAAGTTGACAGGGAGCAGGCCTTACTCAAAGGTTAATTGCAAGGCAAGATGCGACTCCGCATTTGAGCACTACAGCTCCTCCTCTTCTAAATAAAAATGCACTGCCTTCCCCTGCATTCTCAGAGTCTCTTACCAAGCATGATTTCATAACATCAGGCATTTGAAAAACTGATGCTTTCTGAGTTAGTCACATCTTCCAAAAGCTGACACACTCCATTACACAATATGAAAAATACAATCCATTAATGTAATTACTGATCACATCAGAAAAGACTGTCAATATTGGGAATCTGTCAAGCTCTCAGATTATTTTTTATTCTGAATTTTTTTTTTTTTACTCAGAAACACAACTTTATCATTGGCAACCAATATTCTCAGTTGTTTTCTTTTAAGTGACAGGCTTCCTTGCTCATTTTTGAGAAAATCCTGTCAAATGCCCAAGTCTGAATAACCATAGTTTGTTTGGAATTTGTTCTTTCAAGTGAAAACTGTGTTCCAAGAAAAACGGGGCTAGTGAGCTCACGACTCAATCTCACAGGAGCTGTTCTTGGCTATAAGCACCATACTCGGTTTGCTGTGCCTGGCTTACATGTGCAGCAGCTTGTCACACAGAGTATTAAAAGGGTCTGCCTTTAAGGCTTGAGGTTCGCTAAACAGTCATATTTTTGTACTGGTTTATCAAAAGATAAGTCTTATGTGAACCAGCTTCCTTGCCCTTCCTGTGAGTGAGTGGTGAGGAAGACCAGTGCTCTGACTTCTGGCACAGTTGAGAGCCACTGCCTTGATCTGCATCAAGGGGACAACAGTTTTACCCACCATTATACCTCAGATCATCAGCACAAGTGTCAATAGAGTCAAAAAATAATAAACCAGCATTGGGAATATAATTATGATGATAATTGTGACCCATGGCCTCCTGAATGCTGTGCAGGACTCCCAGGGAACCTGCAATCATGCTCTACTGTTCTAGTCTGTCTCCTGGCAGGATCCGGCAGGGAAGATGGTGAAAACCATCTTCAACCATGCTCTCCAGTACCTATGTGGCTCTGGGAAAGCACTTTATCTGTTGTTAGCTCTAGTTTCCATCTCATCCATTTATTTATTCATTCAACACATATTCATTGGTTGCTGTTATGTGTATTGCCTGCTTGTGAGTGTGTGAGGCACAGGGGACATAGCTGGGAAAGAGAATAAAAAAAAGATCCTTGAACTCATTCTACAGTATGGAGGAGATCAGAACAATATGTGCCAGTATGCGTGTGTGAGTGTGTGTAATGCCTGATGTGCGTGAATGGCGTGTGTGGTCTATGTGGTATATGTGTGGGTATATGGTGTGTATTGTGTGTGTGTGTATTATTATTTAGACAAAGTCGATAGTTAAATATTTAACATTAATAAGTGAATAGAGTCACTGAAGCCTTCTAGATGTGCCAGAAAGGTAACTGGAAATTGAATGAGCTGTAGTGGGCTGAGTGGGCAAAGGGAGGGGATGACACGGTGGCCCTAGGTTGGTCGGAGAAGAAGTAGCACTGAAGCTGAGGCTTAAGGAAGAGAACAGGCAGATGCATCTTCTCGCTGCAACTCTCTGTGCCGCTTACAGTCATTCACAGTGTTCTCCAGCATCATCTGGATTAGAAAAGATACGCAATGAGACATAGTGGTGCATGCCTGCAATCCCAGAAGCACTAGCGAGGCCTAGGTAGGAAGATGCAAATTTGATAACATATAGCAAGTTCAAGGCCTGTCTGTGTTCTCTCTCTCTCTCTCTCTCTCTCTCTCTCTCTCTCTCTCTCTCTCTCTCTCTCTCTCCTTTTCTCTCTCTCTCCTTCCCCCCTCCCTCTCTCAGTAGCACATGCTGGTATTTAATGCCCATGAGGAGATAGTTAAGAAAATAGAAACTTAAGTCTATTTAAGTTAGAAATGAATATCTTAGGATTGATTAGGAATAGATGATGTTATTGAATAGAGTCCCTAAGGTTGAATCTTGGTTGGCTTTAAGGGAGGGAGCATTAGAGATGGAGGGAGGGAGAGAGGTAGAGATAATGGGAGAGAAAGAGAGAAGAAGAGAGAGGAAGGGAGGGAGATAGGAGATGGATGGTTGACAGACTGACAGACAGACAGATAGACAGACATACAGGGAGAGAGCCTTGTCCTTGTCTCTGCACACATGATGCCCTTTACTGCCTCAGGAGCCTTTTCTCCAGAGCAGGACCATCCCTAGGACTTCAACTCTCCAGACCTGTGACTCAAACTCAACCTTTTTCTCTTTGTAAATTCCAAGACTTAAGGTCTTCTCTTACAATATTGTAAAATAGATTCACACTGATAAATGAAATGTTTGAGAGGTAGATAATATTAATATTAACTAACCTTTTAAGAACACAGGCTCTCCTGTGCAGCTTTGCAGAACATTTCTTGTATCATCTCATTTAATCTTCTCATTAATTTAATGAAGCATTCTTATGTTTGTGGAAAACAATATTAGAACCCCAAATAAATCAGCTAAGCAATATCAAATGCAAGATTCAAACCCAGACAGTCTGAATTATGACTTGCCCCTTAAACAATTCAGGAAGTACTTTATATTTACAAAGTTCTTAGAAGTTCTGCCCTAGGGATTTATCATTATTACTGATAAGAATAATATTATAAAGAGTGTACATGGCTAAGTAAGAATATTTGAGTTGGTTGAAAAATATATCGAACAAATTGTGAGATGTTATCTATTGATAGTCCAGAAAGATTTGCTAGAATGAGAAGTGTAATTGAAGGGAGAAAGCAGAGGGAAGCGTGGGCGTGGACTGCTTGATTTAGACTGGATTTGAACCTGAAATGAAAGGTCAATTACTAAGAATGTGCGAAGCTGGTGCTCTCCAGCTGCGCATGCTCAGCCATTTGAAGAGGCCAGATGCTAAGTTGTGGGGGTGTGAGTATCTGGGAGTGGGTGGGTACATACTGGGGGACCTTGCTTTTGGTATCTTCTGCCCACCCCTTCCTAACATGTTTTCTTTATTTAAGCAGACACACACTAATCCTGCCCTAAGGAGAGCTAAATGCAAGGTCTGTCTGATTTCCTGAAAGGCATGTCTCAGAGAGGATGCTTAAGTGCCCGTCTGTTTTCTAGCAGGCATGACTGGATTGTTTTAGGGATGGTTTGTGGCTTGTTCCTCACCATGCTCTGAGAAGTCTATTTAAGTTAGAAATGAATATCTTAGGATTGATTAGGAATAGATGATGTTATTCCTAGATGGCTGTCTTACTCAGGGTTTCTATTCCTGCACAAACATCATGACCAAGAAGCAAGTTGGGGAGGAAAGGGTTTATTCAGCTTACTTCCATATTGCTGTTTATCACCAAAGGAAGTCAGGACTGGAACTCAAGCAGGTCAGGAAGCAGGAGCTGATGCAGAGGCCATGGAGGGATGTTCCTTACTGGCTTGCTTCCCCTGGCTTGCTCAGCAGCTCTCTTATAGATCCCAAGACTTCCAGCCCAGGGATGGCACCATCTGCAAGGGCCCTACCCCCTTGATCACTAATTGAGAAAATACCCCACAGCTGGATCTCATAGAGGCACTTCCCCAGCTGAAGCTCCCTTCTCTGTGATAACTCCAGCCTGTGTCAAGTTGGCACACAAAACCAGCCAGTACAACAGCAGTGGATGCACATAGGTGTGCTTGGGTTAGAATTTCACTCCGCAGAGACTGGTGCATTCAGGGAATTCTCTTTTTCTATATGTTTCTTCAGTTTATTTCATCTCTCAGGATTAATTTGTAATCTTTTTGGTGGTCTTTTATTTTTCATTTAGAAAATAGGGTCTGAGAAGAGCCAAAGTAGACCATGATCTGTATGAGAGGGCAGAGGGAACATACACTTTTCAGCTTTTCAGAAAAGGTAGATCTACCAGGGTGAGAATGGTGGTTAAATTAATACAGCATCATCTGGGACTTCTTGAGCTCATTTTGACAAACCACCTTCCATTTCCGGCCGGCATAGCCAATGAAGATTCCAATATCTGATTTGTCAGAGATTCATGCCTCTGTTTTAGAGAATATTGGTATAGACAAAGCCAGAATCTGGCTATTCTAATCCTGCTGTGCTTGTACAGCACCTCAGCAGGCCACAAAGGATGCCAGCTCTTTAAGGCAGCATTTTGAGACCTGGGTAAGCATACAGCATTCTGGACATGTGGTGTGCATGCACAATGAGCAGAGCAGACTCTGTCGTTGCCATACAGAACTGACAACTGCTACAGATGCCACGTACAGCATTGGCTGTATACAAATCCAAAAGAGTCTACACTGTTACAATAGACACACAAAAAATCCTTTATTGTAAAAACAAAAAAAAAAGTAATTATTATAGGCATTTATAGTGGGTGATGGTGGGAAATACTTAAGTGCTCAAATGTATTTCAATGTGCTGAAAATAATCAGTATATTTCTAATAAGGATTTAGTCCCCAAATTTGAGAGGCAGGTAGACATCAAGTTCAAAAGCACCTGGCCTTTATTGTGAGATCTGTCCTCAAAACAAAGCAAAAAAGCAAAAGACCTATCTTAAAAAAAATGGCAGTAAATAAAAAGCTTCTCTGTTGTTTCTTTCTTCCCTTAGCTGGAGATGATTGTCTTTTCATGGACCCACAATCTTTCATGCCATGTTTTAGGTGTTGTTTCCCACAGGCTCTGGATGTGGGGGAGGGTAAACAAATATGAAAACAACAAGCCCAGATGTTGCAAAATACATCATCTGATGTGCAGCAGAATCAGCATTGTTGAACAGGGAAAATCTAATTTCTGAATGATGGGTTCTCAAAAAAGGCATTGTGCACAAAGGGTATATTACAAGAACAGTAGCATAGGAGATACATGATGGAGGAAACAGTATATTGTACACAACCGAGAGAAGTAACAGTTCCTCTTTACAAGTATTTCCAGGGAGACACTGAAGTATAAATCAAAGCAAAGTGAACAGTGTGGATTTAAGCCGTGAGGACCTCCTCAGCTTCCCTTTATCTCAGGAGTAATAGTAACTAGGTGGAGGCTGGAAAAGTAACTCCAATATGAAGACTACAGAAAATTTATAATTTCTCCCTCGATGGAAGATTCACTGAGAACTCTGTATATTATATTGCCTGTACCACAGCTAAAAAAAATTTGGTGACACTGATCCCTTTGGTAGTCCAACTGTGGGGTGATCCAGGGTGATCCCAACAGCATGATGCTGCTAACAGCTTTTCATGACCTGGAATTTCAGTGTGTTGCTAAAAGAACTGCTAAGCTTGAGTCTTTGTAGAGCCTCTCATGGATAAAAGGGAATGATTAGAATTGGAGGGAACTAGAGCTTGGGGATGCAGAATGCTTGTTCCTGGCTCACAGAAACTATCCAGGAATGGTGGGTACCAACAGACAAGTCTATGAAAAGCTCCAGAGACCAATAAATGCAAATTCCATCTCAAAGGTCATGGCAAAGACAGAAGAATGGAATGGACCAAGAGTGTTGCATGACATAGCACTTTAATCCTCTCTTCATTCTGGTCATTATTAACGTTGTGAGGTTACATCTGAGTGTAGGCTAGATCAGGGCTCTAAACTGGTATGTTCACTGGTAGCAAAACTAGTAAGTGATTTGTAGTAAAAAGTTGGCAAATGAACAGTAGGTAACATTTCTAAATAGTTAATATAGGTAAGATGATACATAACCGTGTGTGCACGAGCACATACACACATCACTTGTTTGATTTCTGTTTGTGGAGAATAAACAAGTAACATCATCGAGCAGGCTAAATAGAAGTCTCTTGTGGATGTGTTGGAATTTGCAGTGAGTGCAAATATACTTTGGATCATCTCTGCCAAGTTGAGGCCTAGAATGAGATTGCCATTCATGTGCCTAGATCAATATAAATATGGATATCCTCATATGAATTAGGCAGGGAAAGTGAGACAATTTGACAGCTCCTCGCTGAGACACAGCAGCTCCCATCCCGCAGAACAGCCAGAAGAACTGAGTACAGCCTCAGTGGGTCATAGAGAACGAACAGCAGCCTGGAGAGGGCAGATGCTTTAGAGATGTTCACTTGACAGAGTGAAGCCTGTCTCTCATATGGGCTGTCATCTACTGGAGTTTTAAATAGGAGCTTGTTTTAGGACATTACATACCATGCTGGCTCACAGCCACTCTGGCGTAATGGAACGGGGGCAGCGTGGTGAAAGTGGACTGTGATGTGCGGGACACGGGCCTGTGGTTCTCTTACATGATGGATTCTGGGCCTTCTGCATCGCCATGCTTGAACACACAGCTGGGAGTGGAGATGCCTGTCAATCAAATGGGAAAAATTAACTGTGCCAAAGTTGGGGCAGAGCAGAAAAGAAAGAAGGAGATTCTCAGTGGGAGCTCGATCCTTAGCACAGTGCTCTGAGAAACACAAGCAGGGCACTCCATTTCCACCCCATCAGTTTGATTGACATCACCTCTCCTCCATATCCCTAGCCAAGTGAAGGCTGATGATCAAACTTTTTGGAAAGGATGTAACTGTATTTTCACAATTTGGAATTATATAATGGTGTGGGTTTAATCAATGTTCTATGGATATAGTGTTGCTTCTTTGTTAAGTAATACTCTTCAAGTGGGACATACCACACCATGGGCTGACCCTCAGGTCAAGTAGGAGCCAGATGAGAATACTCAATACAGGCACACATCATTCTGTGCAGTGCGGATAGTAATGAGAATGCTCATGCATCGGTTTAATGATGAGTTTTGTTCTGGAAGTCTCTGGGGAACCAGCTATCTAAAGAACCTTTATGGAAGAGCAAAAAATTCTGTTGTGGAGAGATGAATCACTCTTAGCCCCTAATATATATCTATTCTTGACGTCAATAATTTTGCATACTAAAGTTTTATTTTCTTACCTTACCTAGTACTGACACATCACAGCTATAAAGCAGAAAGCAAGACCAGGGATAGATTTTTTTATATAATAAAATTGTACTAATCTAAAAAGAAGAGCCCTTTGCATTAGTGAAGCGTTTATTTTATACTGAAGGGTGTGGAATTCACATGCCTTTGTAGGAGTCATCTGTGTCATGCAGGGTCTGCTACATCATTAGACATGGCAAACTGCAGGTGCTGCCTATAAACTACAGGTAAAAATTACCTTGTGCTGAGTGTTGAGAAGATCACAATCAAGTTGTCATATACAGGTAGCTGTATAAAACCTGCTTGCAGCCGTACTGTTTACAAAAATGTCAGAGATGATTTCCCTAGATAATCCTTTTCCACACCAACTCAGGTTTACTTGTGGAATTTGTGCTGGCCAATAAGGCAACAGCATATGCAACATCAGCTGAAGCTGGGACATTTCCTTGTTAGGCTAGTTGTCCTGAGCTTGTGTAAACACTGTGACCACTCCCATGAAAAGGGTCAGGTTACCCTGGTATGTAGAGGCATGTGAACAAGTCACTCCTATTGCCCTAACAGATGTCACAAAAGCCCACTAAGTAAAGCCATTGTAGAGCATACAGTAGCCCAGCTGGTCACTAAGACCAGCCAACACATCTCAGGAGAACTGCCAAAAACTGTCACTGCATACATGCTGCAGTATCAAGGTGATTTTTAACACTGCTAAAAATAACTGATGCATAAGGTAAGAATAGTGAAAGAGCACTGCGGTAGAGACTTGGACAACAAAACCTCTAACCTATGGTGATGCTTTTAAGATGTCCCCCACAGTCTTGGAATTTGAATACTGGTTCCCAGCTAGTGGCTGTTTGGGGAGGTTTCTCGAGTGTGGCTTTGCTGGAGAAAGTTATGTCACTAGGGATGAGTCTTGATAGCTTAAGATTTATCTATTTTAAGTTTGTTTTCTGTTTTCTGTTTGCAGTTAAAAATGAGAGCTCTCAGTCCTGCTTTGTAGAGGCGCACGCGCACACACGCGCGCGCATGTGTGTGTGTGTGTGTGTGTGTGTGTGTGTGTGTGTGTTCACGTGCCAGGGGGCACTGAGGGCTAAGTGGGGACAAAGCAGAACTTGCCATGGCAGCAGCAGAGGAAGAGAACAGCCCCAAGGGCCAAATCCCGAGTGGGGTGGGCCAAACGCGACATTCTAATGTAACATACGTCTGGAGACAGCTCACAAAGCTGTGGTCAACATGTGTGGCCACCTGTATTGCTGGCCCTGTCTTCATCAGTGGCTAGAGGCAGGGCCAGACCGGCAAGAATACCCAGTATATAAAGCTGGCATCGGCAGGGAGAAGGTTATCCCTCTTTATGGATGAGGGAGCCAGAAGCCGCTGGATGCCAGATTGAAAAGTTCACCCTGCCCTCAGGGCCAAAGACCATCTACAGAGAACAGAGGGGGATTCCGGCCATTCAGTGATGTAGGGGAAGGGAGGGGATTCCATTTCTTCTTTGGTATTGATGCCTTCCCCTTTGGCTTTTTCACCACCGTGTTCAATGCCCACAAGTCTTTCCAAAGGGACACAGGTGTGGTCCTGGGACAGGGTCACCCCACCCAGGCTCCAGTTGGCAAGATTCCCTGTTTTCTTTTTCTGGCTGCTCAGTATTTGAGCTGGGTCTCCTCCCGGCCCACCTCCGGCTAGAATCACTACTGGGAGTCTCCTGCGTGCCCTTCCTTGCTTTCAAATCCCCCTTTACTTCCATGACCCATCTCTGTTGGCTGAGGTCATAAGGAGTGACCAGTCTGCTTAAGATGTGAGTTCCTGCTGTATGTACTGCTGACGCAGTAGCACAGACGGTCCAGCCTGGAGGACAGACTAGACTGGTGTCCAGTTCTCCCCTCTCCCAATCCTTTGCTTTCCCCCAGATTTCTTGATTTGATGTTTAAAGGTGGGTTCTCCACAACTCCTCCACTTGACTTAATTCAATTTTTCTCTCCCCACTGTTTAATATGAATTTTGACTCTTAAAGTGTCTCTTTATATCACTACCTCCTTTATTACAAATAATAATAATAATAACAATAATAATAATAATTTAAAATGGGGGAAAATGAGAGCTCTCAGTGGGTCTTCCCTCCATACCTGCTGCTGCTGCTGCTTTGTGTTTCTCACTGTGACAGTGATGGACTCATTTTTCTAAAGCCATGAGCCTTTTTTCCTGTAAGTTACCTTGGTCATGGTGTTTTATCAAAGCAATAGGGAAGTATCAAATACACCTCCAATTAGATAATATATACAGAGAAATGTGGGAACTAAATGTCCAGTTGAATAATGTTTACACAGGAACATGGTTAAATTATCTAGGAGCTTGCTGAGCAGGGAACCTGGTTTTCTGTACAGTCACAATTAAAATATGAGTAACACACTTGTAAAGCCGTCTCAATGAGATTAGCAAGATCTCACGGCTATGGACAGCTCCAGACAGTCTTAGCATTGATCACATTCTGCACAGACTTCTCCTTGGCAGCATGTTCCTATGGGCTGGTCCTCATCTTATGACAATAACAGCTGCAGCCACTAGTGTCTTCAGGCTCCCTCTATATTCACATATGACAAGCTTATGCTGTTTCAAGCCTTTCAGTGTAATCTTTCAGCTGATGCTATAAATTCACACTTTCACATCTTACAATTCTTGGGACAGAGAGTGCAACCTCTTGGCTTTGGTCTTAAGAAAAGCTGTTTGTTGTACCTGATACTTGCATAACATTGATCCATGTTGACCTCGGTTTCTCTGAGATTCGCTAACTGTATGCTCACGACCTTCTTTGGTGCTACAGTTTCCCTTCTAAACACAGCCTGCCCACTAAGCTCATGACTTGAGTGGACTAGAATAGGCTTCAGTGGCTGAAGTGACTGTCCACTTTCCAGGTATGCTTACTTTTTGGATGTTGCTGGCTATGTAAACCATGTCATCAACTACGTGTCCTTCCACCTGACTCTGTCACAAATGCATGAACTATACATGGATGGCTGTCTTTATTCTCACTCAGATTCAAGGTTTTATCTTATCACTTTTAACTCTCTGTTCAACTAATTTTTTTATTTTGCATAGCCCAGTGGGTTGGCTGTGTTTCATGCCCTCTCTGTTTCGACAACAGTCCTACTAACCCTAGTGCGAGGCTCAATTTTGCTTGGCGGCTTAAATGGGGCATAGGGTGCCCAGTTGTTTGATCACACATTATTTGGGAATTATCTGAGAGAATGTTCTTAATGAGATTGGCATTTGACTCAGTCAACACAGTAAGTTAGACTGCCTCCCTAAGGTGGGTGGGACTCAGCCAATCACTTAGAAGCCCAAATAGAACAGAAAGTCAAGAGAAAAGAAACGTTCCCATCCTAAACACCCTGATCTGGGGAGTTAGTCCTATCTTTCTTTGTTTAAATTTATGTTTTCCTGGGTTTGGGAAGTAGGCAAAACATAGTATGCTTTTGTTTGATCTTCAGCCTTTGGATTTGGAGAAAAAACTATTTTTCTGATTTTACAGCCCACTAGTGGCAGACCTTAGGACATCTTAGCCTCTAATCACATTGCCTAAGTCTCTCTCTCTTTCCTTCCCTCCCTCCTTTCTTCTCTCCCTTTTTCTTTCTCTCTCCCACACAACTCCTATTTCTGATGACTGCACATTCTTTGGAAGATATTTGTCCTGGAAGAAAGCAACACACCCCTTTCTCTTTTTTCTTTTACTCTGACAAATGTCCCATTTCCTTATAGTTATAGCACAAAGTAAAGTAGCCATGCCTCTTATACACCATCTAAGCTATACATTCAAATTATTAGCACTCTAGGAAAAAAAACTCTCAGCCAACATTCTGAAATATATTAGATGCTTTTGACCAACGACAAGTGAATTTTACTTGAGAAAACATTAGCTTGGAAATAGATACTCCTCGCTTGAGATGTTTGATGGAACTATGAAAAAAGGCAATACTTGCAGAGAAAGAATTGGAAAATATTAAAGTGTAGAGGAGTGCAGGGTACTTTAAGAAGAGACATATTGGGGTAGGGAGCAGGAATGAGCTAGCCCTTCCCTGAGCTGTGTGGGGGGAAACGACTTTAATTCAGAATGTTTTGGGGGTGAAGACTTGAACGTAGCACTGAGTTGGGTCTTAGGAGGTTTAAAAATAGAGCAGCAGCCATTCAACCTGAAGATAAGGGGTAGGCTTGTGGCTTAGGCAGGCTAGACTATGTGTCCCAGGTACCATGAGAGATGAGAGAGCTAGCTCCAGGCTATTTGGGGCTAAGGCAGGAAGAAACAGAGAAGAAACCCCAAGGAATGAGGCAAAGTGATTTGATTTGCAGGAAGCTGTGTCCTGGTGATTTCCACATTTGTGCATCATCCTACTCCAGCATTCTCTGTCATATCACCACCGCAAAATATGTCTCGATTGACTGACTGTGTGACGGAAAGGCCAGGTTATGGGGAAACTGTTCAACTCAATGGGGGAGGAGTCATGATAACAGCATGAAGTGGACAGACTGCCTGGAAGGCTGGTTAGTGTCTCTGTGAGTACCCAAATACAGCTTGGAATGACTCCATGCTGGATCTTCCCAAGGCTCCACAGCATGTGTCTAGGGTGGCAGGGGGAGGAATCAGGAGGGTAATGGCTCTTTCAGGACTTGGAGAAAGGTATCAGGGGAGCAAAGCTAGTTGGAACCCAGATTCCCTGTGCTAGACTCTGATAGCTCCCTGCTCCTGTCTGCTGATGCTTGTTGTTTGAGCTCTCTGTGAGAACACTGGGAAACCACACCACGAACGATGCCCCACAGAGGTGCCTGCAGCCAGGAGCTGAGTTCCAAGCCTTCTGTGCCTTGTGTCATAAGGGAAACAAAGAATTTTGCCGGGATGCCTCCAGGAGATTTTTCGGATGTGTGGCTGAAAGGCAGCCTCCAAACAGCAAGGCAGAAGAGACTCCAGAGCCAAGACAGGCTTCAGCAACAATGAGGGTGACCTACAGCTGGCCCTCTTTACAGCTCTATGCAACCGCACACCTCTGCCTCAGCAAAGGTATTGGACTGATTCTGGCTAGCGAATCTACTACTCCCCTCTGCCAGGTTACAAGAGCAGTCTGCTGACAGGTGAAACTGTAGAGTGGGAATATAGATTTCCCAGGTGTGTTCTGTGACCAGCAAGGAATTTCTAGCTGGTGGTAGTGCTATGACTTCAAACCAGCTTCTTTCCCAAATTGCAGAGCAATGGCATGCTCATAGTTAAAGTGTTTGTTTTCTGGGGTGTGTTTTCTTGGGATGGGCATGTCTTGAAACATGACAATAAGTGTTATGTTGAGACTATGTGTGCACATGTCACATTTCGGGGGTGGTAACATTAAATTGAAAGGCCTAAGATAAAAGAGCCTAACAGACTATTTATTGCAAGATAATTTAGAGGCTCTGCTATGCTAGTCTAGAATACAGGGTTTCAAAAATGTTTGGTCAAAATCTATGTAAAAGACACATTTATGCATAACTCAAGAGTTTCATAAAACAGTAGTATACTTACTCTAGTACCTCTTACTCTATTTTATTTAAACACATTCATTAAGCCATAACCAATTTTCTGGATAATAATTGACCTGCAATTTGAAAATCCCAGTGTACAAATCTCTACAAGGTGGGAAGGGCAGAGTATTTGAGATTTCTCCAGTTTAGTTGCCATGAAATTCTTCCTGGTATAGACAGCATCCCTCAGGACTGATACCCATGAGGCATGGTTTTTTATGTAGAGCTAGTCCATGTAACTTTCTTTTATAGTTCAACAGCTGAGGACCAGAAAGTGTACATTACTTACGCAAGTCATAAATTAGCGTCAGAGCAAAACTCCAAACACAAGTGATCTGACACCAAGACTAGCTCTCTTTTCCATCCTAATGCCATATTCTTTAGTTCTATTTTAAAAATCAAGTTATGCAGTCTAATGTGAAACCCATATGCTTGGGAAGATGATCTCTATGGTGATCCATCAAGCAGTATATGCCAGAGAGTCAAGTAGGAAGAAATGACACAGGACTGAGACCTGTTGCATCTCTGTGGATATTCATGTTCCACATAAACACACAATTACCTGTGATGTGAGCCAGACCATGGCACACGTTTAAACAATACTGCCATTAGAAGAAATCGAAAATGAACAAACAAAAACAAATGAACAAAGAATCGTGTGAGTGTGCCATGGTGAGTTGTGAAGATTTTGGAAAAGATATCTAGTTATGGTGTCTCTTCACATCGGTAGAAATACAAAGTAAGACAGGACATAGGAAACATATGTGAGAGGAAGGGAAATTGTGGTCAAGGAATGGAAGAGATCAGGTATAGGATATTTAGGGAAGGCTACAGCTTAGAGAAACTGCCACAATGGGAGGTAAAACTAGAAAGGTAGATTCGGTCCGAGGTGCAGACTATAATGCTGGCATTATTTTTAGGCAATGTGGGATCATCAAAAATATAAATGGGTTATTTTAAAGGGCACTATTCCTAGTTAAGTTTTTATGGTACACTTCAAGCTGGAATGCAGAGAGATAGACCAGAAGGGACCTATTTATGAAGTTACTTCAAGAGTTTAAACAAAAGATAATAATAAGTCCAACAATATCGGCAGCTTGGAAGTGGGAAAGCTTGGCGCAGGAGATATAGTAAGGTGGAATGGCGGGTCTTTGGGAAGTGATCTAACAGATAAAGAATGTAGGAGCTGAAGAGTGCATGGCAGGAAAGTAAGTAGACAGATAATGACAAGTTTATAGTGCAGCTCTGAGGGGGAGAAATGCAGTTTCTGAATTTCAAGCTACAAGTCACTGCTAAGCTTAAGAAAAATGAAAACTAGCATTTACAGGGCTCCTTTCTGAGTTGAAAATTGCTCTCTGGTTAATATGCTCATATTATGGGTGAGTAACTCTTTCTGTGGTCATGCCCGACTAAGTTCAGGAGAACTTTTTCTTTGGCATAAAGCCTCTGACTCTAAGATTTCTATACAATGGGACTCTTTCCCTGGTTGACAACAAACATCAGGGACTTCACCCAGCACCAGGAGACATCTTGGCATTTCACTGTATTTCACCCTATCACAGGCTAATGATAGTAATAACATAAATGTCAGTGAACAGGAACCATGGTATGCAGTAAAGAACCTACAAGTCCCGAGATATAAAGGTCACGAAAGGTTATCAAAAGTAAATTTTCAAGAAAGAGAGAGGTGGGGTAGTAGAAGGGTTTTAATATCAAGATGTTCACCAATGGATGGGTGAGCACTAATTATGTGGTATATACACAGTAAAATATTATTCAAGAATAATAAAGAATGATATCATATCAAATATAACAATACGGATGGTATTGAATGGAAAGTATTGTGCTAAGTGGAGTAATTTAGACACCAAGGCCAGTATCAAATGTTTTTTTTCTCCTATGCTGCTTTTATAAAGCCATTCTGAATGAAGCATAATGATTTTAGAAGTTAGGAGGAGTGGATGGGAGGCAGGGATGGAGGAAGGCTGGGTAGTAGGTGCCCAGTTAGATGTAGTATATCCATGGATGACTGTGGTTGACCACAGACAGCCTGTTACTTGTTTACCACTGGCAAGAAGAAGGGAACTCAAAGGCTCCAAGCACAAAATAATGATAAGGAGAGAAAATGTTACTGTGATTTGATCAGTACCAATTGTAGTTATGCAATGCGACATTTTACCTTATAAACATACATGCTATTATGTGTTAATCACAATGTTCAAAAACCACTTAAGAAGGTGGCACTGTTAACTACTCATTGTGCATGGCACTTGTATTGAGTCTTCATATGTATCAGTTTAGTTAAAGCAATAAATAATGGAAATACTGGAGGGTGCTCCACATTACAGCAAGGCTGGCTATTCTTTCTGTATTTGTCCTCTCTATATTTAAACTACTAAAATGATTCTTAAATGCTCATTTGAAAAAATAAAAAAATATATATTTTACAGAGAAAACAAAGATAGACACACTAAGGCTGAAAATAGACAACCATTACACCCAGGGGAGATCACGTGATAAAAATAAATCTTTAATGAGTGTTGCCTAACATACAAATTCACGTTCATTTAAAATTGAGAAGTTACTCAAGTCAGGGCAACCTCTAAAATTACTGAAATAATTTAAAGCAGTTGAAGAACAACCTGGCTAGTGGGAGGAAACTAAAATTGTTCTTGTCAAGATTGTGAACACTTCCATTTAAAATATATAAACTTACTGTTTTTAGTTTATTCAGTCCTTGAACATTCTGGACCCTGTCAATCACAGTCTTCTTTTTGGAAACTTATTATTTAAGCAAAATTTTAATGTGTGTGTGTGTGTGTGTGTGTGTGTGTGTGTGTGTGTGGCTGGCTAGCTTTCTGTCTGTCTGTGCATGTGTGTATTTGTGTGTGTATGAGAGAGTGAGAGATAGAGAAAAGAGAAGAAGAGTGAAGGAATAGAGGGAAGGATGGAAGAAGGGTGGAGGGAGGGACAAAGAGAAAGAAATCAAGAACATGACCAAGGATTCAGTTTTTTTTAAAGAGAGAATACCCAGGAAACTGCAACACAGAAATAGGCCAGTAGCACCCTCAGAGTTGCCTTGGTGCCTTCACTGTTCACCAACCAGTTCTCTACTTGACTTACAACACTGGCAAGTGTTTTACTCAATGGGTCAGCTTGGACATATGTGGAACCACACATTACACATTAGTCAAGAGTTCTCTACTGGAACAGGACGAATAGAATAAATACATTTCACAAGAGGGGAATCTTTAGGTTGGCTTATACCGTAAGGGCTAGGCATTTCAACAATGGCCCTCAGGATGCTGGAGGAGCAGAGATACTAGTCCACAGAGACCACTCTGTGGTCTGATAGTCCACAGAGTTAGTTGCCTCGGCATACATAAACCAATTCTGGAGGCTGAAGCCTCTTAGCTGGCAGCTGGTGTTCAGTCCAGTCTGTGTTGGAAGACTTTAGAAGCTAGAGTCTTATTTGAGTAAAGGATGGTAGCTGCTAGAGTCACATGTGCAAAGGAAGAGCCAAGGACACTTGGCTCCTCTAACCACCAGCTGGATGCTGCTGCCCACTTTTGGAGAGGGTCTTGTGCTCTTAGTTAATTCTTTCTCAGCAACCTCAGGGACATTCAAAACATTCCCAAAGGCCAGTCTTTTTCCATGATTGTAAATCCCATCAAGATGCCAGTGGTAGCCATCACAAACTGTGATCTTTTGTGTCCAGATCTTAATGCTCAGTTTTTGTCTGTGAGGATCACCTATGTTTTGCATATAGAAGTAGCTTATGATTCTCATTGCATAGTATTCTAATCCATTAATTTTTAAGGTGTTAATAGGTACCATTTTGTGCCTATAGTGAATAATGCTGCTGTGAACATTCACACATATACATTTGACATTATGTATAGATATTTTTATGCAACATTTTCTTAGGAGTGGAGATTCTGGATCACATCTGTTCCAGTAAATATTACAAAGACAATTTTTTTTTCAGAGTGATTATAAGGATCTTCATTCCAACAACATGTGTGGGATGGTTCTTGTGGCTCCAGTTCACTAACCTGTGATACTTGTATTTTCTGTGAAAGGCATGCAGTGACGGATCCTAGTCATTGGACTCAGAGCTTCTTGCTAGATGGTAGAGTTCACTAACCTGTGATACTTGTGTTTTCTGTGTAAGGCATGCAGTGACAGATCCTTGTCATTGGACTCAGAGCTCCTTGCTAGATGGTGGGATAGAATGCTTTCTCTACACATTAGATAGCATATTTTGGAGAAGAGGTGAATCAAATATTTTTGCTCAATTTACCTTTTTATCTTGTCAATTTAAAACTATTGTTCACAAATTCTGAATAAGAGTTCTTGACCATTTCCATATGTTACAAATATTTCTATTTTGTGCCTTTAGTTTTTACTTTCTGATGTGTAAACATGGGTGATTAGTTACAATATATGATCTATTTTATCAATATTTGTATTGGTTAATGTTTATGTTCTTTTAAAAATATCTGCCTAAGTCAAAATAGTATTCTTCTTATCTTATACAAGATTTAACTTTTTCTTTCACATTAGGAACTAAAAACCAAACTGGAATTTACTGCTGTATATGGTATGAGGTACCAAGTAAAATTTACTTTTTCTTCCACTGATACTAAGTTCAATACATAATATTTCTTAGAAATCTCACCTTTTCTTCATTCCACCATCTTTTAATAAACCAAACAACTCTATTCATATAGATTTATCTTTGGGCTCCTTAGTATAAATTATACTTCTTAATTATAGTAAATATGTAGTAAATCCATCATTTAAGTTCACCATTATTGTTCTGTTTTTCATATAGCTTCGTTGCTTTTAGCCCTTTTCATTCTGATAATCTATACATCAATTAGCCAGTTGCCAACAAAATATATCACAAAGACATTGGTTGTGGTTACATGGGACTTATGCATTGGTTAGACAAGATGCACCATTCTGACATTATGAAATGATCACATGAACAAATACACTATATTTTGGGTTTTCTTAATTTCTCTCAGTAATGATTTTTTAGTTTTTCGGGCAAATATATAAATTTGGTTAAATGAATTCCCACATGTTTGATTATTTTTGTGTGGACATAGCCCTTCATATTTGATGTTTTAGAGAGGTGTAAATGATATTTTCTATGTTTTATAATAGTGCCATTTGTACAATATAGAATATAATTGGTTTTATGTAATTAACAGTGTATTGGAATTGTGATGCCCACTAATAATGATAATAGTTGCTTTTTATATATTATCTTAAACTTCTAAGCTCATCATTCATTATACTTCCTATGAATGCTATGAATGATGATGGCTTTATTTTTTCCTCCCAATAAAAATACTCCCCTTCCCCACCCCCGACTTTCTATTTAGGTTATGGCTAACGTGGTGGCAATGAATGTCCTTGTCATGTTCTTATCTTAAAAGAAAAGTTTCAAATTCCATTAAAAGAAATGTATTTCCACTTCATACAACTTTTATCATAATTTAAAGCTCCCTTATATGCATGTTTTGCAAAAGATTTGTTTCATTTTCTATCATAGATAATTGTTGAATGTTATAAAAAAATGCATTAGGTCTGGACAATGAAGCAATGGCTCAGAGTTTAAGAGTGCTTGCTGCTCTTGCAGAAGATCTCAGCTTAGTTCCCAACATCCATGTCAATTGGTTCATAACCACCAGTAACTCCACCCCCGCGCCCCCCACCCCAGAATTACAAAACCCTCTCTGGAGTCCATGGGCACTACACACATGTGGTATGCCGTCTCATCTACACACACACACACACACACACACACACACACACACACACACACATCTTTAAAATGCATGAGAGTGGGTGAAGTGGCAAAATATCATTCCTTTAGTGTACAAAGTTTGTGAGTCACCATACAGGTTCACAGCCTCTGAAATATTAGCATGTGCTTTTGGACACTCATCAATCTCTCCGGCTCCATCTTTCCTCCTTGTGAATGGGTTCAAGAAGTATTTCATCAAGCAATGCAAAGTTGGTCATACAGGAATTTAACTGTGTAATGGCAAAATTTTGTATTTTAGTTTTATTTGAAGAGTTATATGTGGCTTTATGGAACTTCGTCTTTTGGCTAAGACTTTGAACTTGTTTGGAAAATCATATTTACCTTACCACAAAGGTAAGTGATTAATCTTTAGAAAGGAAGAAGGAAAGGAAGGAAGGAAGGAAGGAAGGGAGAGAGAAAGAAAGGGAGAAAGGAACTACCTTGTCAGTATCCTGTGTACCTTGGGGATCATAAGTTAGCTGAGCAGTCATATGGTCTCATGAAACTTCTTTGGTCCAGTCTGCTTATTGAAATTATAGGGGGTGTTTTGTTGTTGCTGTTTTGTTTTTAAAGGATTTATGTTGGGTATACTTGGGGGAGAAAAAGAATCCTGCATTTCCCAACTTTCCATTTGTTTTCTTGAATATGTTTTCTTTTATTGATTTTCATATAGTATATTTTTATTAGTTTCTCCTCCAAAAATGCATTTGTTTTTATTTTATGTGTATTGGTATTTTGCCTGCATGTATGTCTGTGCATCACATTTGTGTGCATGTAGTGTCCTCAGAGGCCAGAAGAGGGTGTTGGATTCTCTGGAACAGAACAGACTGTAAAGTCTTTTTTTTTTTTTTTTTTTTTTTTTTGTGAGCCACCTCATGGGTTCTGAGAATTGAACCTGTCCCCTGCAAAAGCAACCAGTGCTCTTAACTACTGAGACATCTCATATTAATTATTCTTTTAAACACATTTCTAAAATCCTCAGTCAAATCAACTTTGTTTTGACTTTTTTTTCAGCATATTTTCTCCCTTTTTTTTTTTCCTTTAATGTATTTGGTAATTTAACAGAATACTTGACATTCAACATAAAGAAATTGAGGCATTGTGGATGATATCATTCTTTTCTGTAATAATCCACCATACTCTCTGACAGCCATAAGAACAGAAATAGTTCAATACATGAGGGGACTGACAAAAGCAGATTTCCAAAGCCAATAAACTTATGGGTCTTTACTCCAAGAATACAGCCTTTAAGATTCAGAGACCTGGGATAGAAGACATGCCCTAAAAAAAAAATCTTCATTCCATGAATGGCTATGTAGATGAATGTTAAAGGAGAAGATGAAATAACTTGAATGGACACTCCCCCTCACACACACACACACACACAAGAAACATTTCAAGACATATATTAGATTCTTGAACTAGAGGATGAAGGATCATCAATGGCAGAAAGCATGTAAACTGCATATATTGTATCATGTATTACCAGTAGCCAAGATAACCACTGGAGCACACTTGATGTGGTGAGAATACACAGAGAGTGAGCAAAGGCTGGCCATCAGTTCTTTGCCAGTTAAATATTGTTGGGAGATAAATGGCAATCCAACTACTAATTTATACTTCATGCTTAAAAACATGGGCTATGGGTGAAGGGTGTGGAGGAAAAGATGTCAAGTTATTTTATCTTCCAGCCTGAAGGCAGGTACAAGTTTTATAAAGTCCAGTAGGCAAGCCAGCTATGGAGAATAACATTGAATGTGTAGCAAAAGAAATTTGGATCAAACAAATAAACAAACAAACAAAAAAAAACCAAACCAAACAAATAACAAAACAAGACAGACTTGAAAATTCTTTCTTTTGAAAGTCCAGATATGACTTAGCTTTCCTCTGAAATTCAAAGGGGCTTTGAATGAACAAGCAGAAGAATTAAGCTTTTGTAAAAATAATTTTGCTTTTGGTTTTGTGTTTTGAGGGAGAAAGCTCTCCATCTGTTGTCTTTCCCATTCATCTTCCTGGATCCTTCATTATCCCATGGCCACAAAGCATAGTAACAACACGTTCCTTTAAAAAATATTTTCTTTAAGTTCATAATATAAATTTATCACTCTTCCTCCCTTTTGTCCCTCCAAATCCTCCCATGTACTTACTCCCTTGATCTCTTTAAAATTCATAGCCTTTTTTTCTTCAATTGTTGCTATATCTATGTACACAAACACAACCTGTTCAGTCTGTTTAATGTTACTTGTATGTATATGTTTTCAGGGCTGATTTTGTCCTGGATAACCAACTGGTTGTTATATTCTTCCCTGCAAAAGACTATTTCTCTTGCTCTCAGCTTTCCTTAGCTGCCTATAGTTCTTTCTTTAGGGTTGAGGCCTTAAAGGCTTTCAAGAGTCGACTTTGGCATGTTTATTGGTGTTATCCCTGTTAAGATCATATTTAGGTAGCCATGATGGTGAGAGTCCTGGATGTAGCTTCTGACATTTCTAAGTAACACAATATCATAGCAACCTCCCTATTTTTCTGGCCCTTGCAATCTTCTCCAAACCCCACTTCCATAATGATCCCTAAGCTTTAGGTGCAGGAGATGTAACAACTGCGACTGACCTCCAAAACTGTGAATTTGACTGGTTATGATTTCCTGTAATGGCCTCTGCCTTTTGCAAAAGGAAATTTTCTTATTGAGAGGTGAAGACACTTATTTTGGTGTAAGTACAAATGTTTTTAATTCCATTAGAAATTATAGTGTTTTAGAAAATTAGGTATAGTAATTTAAATGAGAATGGCCCTATCCATAGGCTCACATATTTGAATGCTTGGTTCCCAATTGGTGGAATTATTTGGGAAGGATTTGCCTCATGCTTGTGAATACTCTTTCAGCACCATGCCTGCCTCCCTGCCTGCTTCCATGTTCCCTCCCATGATGGTCATAGACTTACTTTCTTAAACTATAGAGCCCCAAATAAACCCTTTATGCTATAAGTTGCCTTGGCCATGTTGTTCTTTCACAGCAAAGACAATAGTAGTTATAGTTTTTCTTCTAAAAACCATAGCTTTACTAGTCCTTTGTAATTGGGTATATTTTCAATGCCAGGTGTGATTTTCCTTCTTGTTGATTGGGTCTTAAGTACAAGTAGAGAACTGTTGGTTATTGCCAAGGTATGCTTGCCACTATCGCACCCTTAGGCTTACTGTTGGATGCATTGTGGTTGATAGCTGGATAAGAATGTTGGTTGCTCCCTTCCTTTGGAAACTTGCATAGAGCTTTCTGATACCTTGAAGGCTAATCCTCAGGGAGGAGGCTTTCAGGTCAGGACAATATATTCTTTACATGAGAAATTACCTTTATTGGCTTTTTAGTACTTCCTATATAAGCTATGCCTCTTTTGAAGATCTTGATTAACCTGTATTCCTGATCACTTACGTTGCTCTTGGGTCATATTTGCATATTGCTAAAACATACAAATCAGGGTCAGAGGCAGCAGTTGTCTGTGAGACTTAGCTATGGGACATAGGAATAATTCCATGCAAAATGTTAGTGAATCACATAAATCTGTTGATACTCAGGAATCTGTGATTTCATTTTGTGGATTTGTGTATATGTGTTAAGAGAAATATTCTATACAGTCCCTGTGATAGCTCAGGACTATAGTTCAGGCCTGTCTGGAGGATGACAAAGCTGGGTTCTGTTATGGTTTCCACTGATGAATTTCAACATGAATCATGGCAGCATAGTACAGGAGACTTGTAGTATCCTAGAATCTGTAATGGATGTTTCTAATTCTCATAAAATTATTGAACAAATATCAAGGAAAGATGTTTTACATCCTGATGCTAATGTAGAGGGTCATAACATTGTTATTAGAGACAATCAAGATGATTTAGAGAAGACCTTTGACAAGAGTACACACCTGTCTGCATAACACGCACTCTTTATTACCCTCGCTATTAATTAGACTAAGGAGAAAGACCAATGGAATGTCTGTCTACTCCAAGGACTTCTAAGTGGATAAAGCACAGACTTAGGGGGTAGGAGGACTTCATGGATCTCAGACTCTGGACACCCAGATTCAAGAGACTTCAGCCTGTTGCTTCAGCCTGACCTGCCTCTTCCTCCATATTTCTAGCAACAACTTTTATATTGCTGTGATGCATCCTTAACAGAACATGGGATATCTGAGGCTTATGAAATCTTTGCCTCACTCAATTGTATTGTCATCCTAGTAAGATGTTCTTTCTGTCTCTATCTCTGCCTGTCTGTCTACCTTTCTGTGTCTGTCTGTCTGTCTGTCTGTCTGTCTCTCTCTCTCTCTCTCTCTCTCTCTCTCTCTCTCTCTCTGTGGGTGTGTGTTTGTGGGGGGGGGAAGTGGGTGTGATCACATTTGTGCAAGTGAGCAGGTTGTACACGTCTGTACAGGTCAAAAGAAAGTCTCAGCGTTGGTTTTCATATACCATAGAAATTTTCCTTCAGACAGGCTTCTCATTTACCTGGAACTTGAAAAACAGGTCAGGCCAGTGAGCATCAAGGACCCTCCTATCTCTCTTTCTCCAGCATTGGTATTATAAGTGCACCCCATGATCTTTCTTAATCTCTTTAAGATTAAAGAGGCAAATAAATATAAAATAAAAAATAAACATATAGAAAAACAACCACAACACACACAGACACACACATACACACAGGCCATAAAAACATAAGATCAGAAAACAATATATATGCAAAAAAAAAAAAAAACAATAAGATGCACAGGGACTGTACAGGTTCAAGCCAGACAGGGTCCCCGTGCTCAGAGGGGAAATGGCCACAGGATCCTCTCACTCCTAACCAAGATACTATCTGCAATTGACACCTGACTGCAAAGGAAAAAATTAGTTTTCTCTGATGGAGTCTCACTGCATCTATTAAGTATAGTTAAAGGGTGGTCCCATGCCAGCAACAGAGAGCCAACACAAAACAAACGCGATGTTGCAATGTTATTTTTTGTAGACCTTTTCGTCTCAAAAACCTTTCTTAATTAGCTTGTATTGTATTTCTCTCTCTCTCTCTCTCTCTCTCTCTCTCTCTCGCCCATTCACAACTAGGCTATCTGTCAAGCTACCACTGACCTTT
>NW_022196906.1:24016987-24050406 GCF_008632895.1 Mastomys coucha | reverse complement strand
GAAATCCGCCTGCCTCTGCCTCCCAAGTGCTGGGATTAAAGGCGTGCGCCACCACCGCCCGGCTACCACTGACCTTTTGAGCATTGCTGTGAGTACCTGTTGTTTCCTGGTTTCTTTGTGCCTTCATTCACTGTTGAGGTGTTTGTTGCTTGACTTTCTCTTCCTTTTCTTAACACTATAGTTTATTCCCAGGCCTGTCTTCAGGTTTCTTGCCTGGGTGACTGTGAATATCAATATCAGTCATTGTAGCCTACACTCACTAATGACTGAATTGTAGCAAGTACAACATGCATTATTTATCCTAATACTAACAAGGATTCTGTTCTCAGTGTTTGGATGAAGGTACGGAGGCTTTTGGAGGTAACATCCTGGCTGGCATCGCTGTAAGAAAGTTGCGTAGTTGAGGAGGAGAACTCTGGACTCTTCTCTGGAATGTCTTCTTGTTGGTAACCCTAGGAATACTTCCAAGTTTGATGTCCCGGCAAATTGCTCTTGTATTTAATTACAAAGTAGACTCTCACTCTGGACTCTGCGTTGACTCCAAAACTCTACATTTCTAAAACAAACCTCATGGTGAAGAGTAATGCAGCTTTTCCTGGACCGTCTTTTGGAACTCTTACTCCCTTGAGGAGAGACAATATGGAGAATGGACTTGGATGATGTGCTTCCAGTTACCCAAAATCTGACACTGGCCTTCACATTCTCCTATGGCATTTTCTTTGCCCCCAAAAGAAACTAATTCAATATTCTCTCTCCACTTCCATTTAAATGGGTAGCCCCTGTGGACAGTACGCAGGGAGGCTTGCTCTCTGCCAGAGACTCTGGCAGGCTATGGCCCCTCTGTTTTTCAGCAAACACCCCTGCATGAGGAGCTGCTCTGGGACAAGTGCCAAGCCTTTGATCTGCTTAGAAAGCCACTCTATTGTCTGCTTCAAAAATGCCCCGAGGCTGCCAGTTTCCCCAGTTGAGGCTTTAAACATATGATGGCCATTTATCTATTTTCAGTCCTTTCAAATTCCTGCTCACTCTTGTGATTTGGGACAGGGGAGAGGGCAGCACCTGAATGGCCGATACTCACCATTCATTATCCAATAGATCTCTATTAAGCCAAAGAATTTTCTCCCCAATTGTTTCTTTCCTTCTAGGGATAAAGACCTTTTTTTCACCCATTCTGCCTCTGATCATTTTGCTGCCCTTTTCTGAAACTTCACTTTGTTGGCTCCGCTTTCTTTGAGGCAGAGATGATCAAAGCAGCCCTAAGGATGCTGGCAATTTTTACAATAAATAGTATTTTCTGGGTTATTTTTCATTCCCATTTTAATGCTGCTCACTCACCCTGCTTGTTCTCCAAACTGTCCCTGTGTGTTTTCTTCAGTTTTGTATCAAACAGAAAAGTCACTTTAGACTATACCACCATACTGGCCACTACCCCAAACTCGCCTTAACTTAATGTTGCATCAACAGGCTTCATTCTCCATAGTTTTCTCATTCTTTATTGCTATTTTCCTATTATTGATACTTCTATTATTATTATCTTTGAGACCTCATCATTATAACTATTGGATTTTCTTGGTCCATTTTCTTGCTGTGGCCAAATTTGGATAAAATTAAGAAATTATGAATTTTTCAAGGTTCACCATTTTGCTTCATTTGTGTTCTGCCTCATCAATGGGTTTATGCAAATCTTCAATAGTCACCTGGCAGTCACCTATGTCCCCTCTTTTCCAGCAACACTTTACTCTTTGTATTATGAGCTGTTTATAAGCAAGGGTCAATTTCCATCAATGGCCAAATTTACTAAGTACTTTTTATGCAAAGAACACTTTCAGAATCCTGTGCTTACTAACATAGACCTCTCCATTGCTCATAGATAGATTAGATTTATTCCATCCTTACAGATCAAAAATCCCAGGTGTCAGATTAACCCAGTACCTTGGCGATGGACACACAACTAGTTAGTACAGAAAGAAAGATCTAACCCTAATGTTGTAGTTCTGAAATCTGGACTGTTGTAGCATTCTCTTTCTTACTATGTGATAGATAGTACATTTGATGTTTCTATGTACCAATTAAGTGTCAGAGATTACTCTGTGCCCCATTTGGAGAACACTACATTTCTAGTTCTCTGTGACTTTGTTTTCTTTTGTTTGGTTGCTTTTTTTTCCTCTTAGAAGAGGTAAGACAAGCTCCTCCTGCTATAAATCAAAAGGTAATGCCATGCTTGTCCCATGAGATATTGATGGAGCCACCTCTTCAGGCTTCCATATTATTGTGAAAACCTTGAGGGCCTGGACTATGACTGATTCCATAAATCTCATGGCTGCCTTGGTCCATGTGGAACACAGGTACTCTTTTCAAGGGTCTGAAGAATCACTCCAAGACCCCTAGACTCTCTCAGATGGAGTAAGGATAGGTCAAATGTAGTCATATTCATTGGTGATTTGCTCCATTCCAGACCTCTGGATTGTGCTCCAAATTCACACAGTCTCCACATCATTCTTTCTTTTCTCTGTACCCTTTGAATAGTTCTTTTCCTGAGGAATTTGGCATATTCCATTTCAGAGCTCCCGAAGCCAAACATCTATAGAAGGAAAAGGAGAAATTCTAGTGTCTATGCAACTTTTAACAGCACAGAGCTGGGACCCTAAGCCCAACCCTTACATCTAGCATCTTTATTTTGAAACACTGTTTTAGTAAGAATGAACAGGCTTCAATTTGGCCCATCTGAGAAGTCAATCCCACTGGATTTCCTTCTTGAATCTAGTCTTCCTGGCCTAAGGGAATATGTCTGCTTGCTTTGTAGTCTGAAGCTCTTGAGGAGGGATGGTGCCAGATCCAAATAACACAACCCAAGGTCCTGGAATTGCTGGCACTTACCAAGACAGGTAGGTCTGCCCTGACAGATCCTTGGGATGCTACTTGGTATTCAGAGAGAAGGATGCCTACCTACAAAGCTGTCAGTTAGTGAGACCCACAAGTATGATGTCAAACACTAAACCCAAGGATGATTATAGTTAAATAATCATTTAATAAACTTTGGGTTCACTTCCTATTGTTCCTTAAATTTCTCTCCCATTCCTGTTTTGTCTCTAGACTCTACTGTGAGGAGAGAGAGTGAAAATTCTTGCTAGTGTCCTGATATCAAGGCTGAGTGAGAGAAGGGGTGAGCCATGGAAACAGTTCAAGCAATCGGATAACCACAGTGAGTGGAAAAGACTGTGTCTCTCTAGAAAATTCACCCTGCCTCATGAGAAAATGAGTTCTAGAAATCCAAGCACAAATATATAGACATTTGAAGCCTGTTTAATACAAAATATTGGAAACAATAATGACACTATATCCAAGTGGTGAATTTGCTGTGCGCAGGCTCTATTTGCATCTCAGCTTCCCAGTGCACAGCACCTGGATCTCATGCTATTGGTGTTGCAGAAAATCAGATCAGCAATAATTCTTGCCATTGTAAGTAGTGTGTGTGTGTGTGTGTGTGTATAGACTGAACTTGGACATAATACATGATGGTCAGATGTTCTACCACCCTATTCCAGCTTTTGAATCTTTTAAATTTTTGAGACAGTCTCGTATGCAGTCCAGACAGACTTTGAACTCACTTTGTAGCCCATGATACCTTTGAACTTACAGTCTTTCAGCTTTAGCCTCTAGAGTAGCTGAGATTACTGGACTGCACCAGGAAGCATGGATTACATTTTATGTTTACTTCACTAGGTACACTGCTAAGCTGTGGTTCATGTTTACTTGGCAAAGTTGTCATGTCAGAGCCCAAGGTCTGCAAATTGGTGTTTCGACGATCTACTCATGACCTTAAGATAGTTGCTGTGTTTCCCAGCTCAGTTTCCCTACAAACTCTCACAGCAAAGAGAACTGGGTTCTAGAAAGAGAGTTTCCAGTATATGACAACAAAGGACAGTAGTCAAGAAGTAAAATGAACAAGGAAGTCAGGGGGTTTGTTCCATTCGCTAACTGAGAAGTATTGTCAAACTTCTTAAGCTTCTGTTTTCTTACCTATAAATTAGAGATAATAACAGCTTGTTCCTCTCACAGGAATGGAGTAAGGAAACATATATATGCTGAATGTTTTGACGATTATAAAGCACTGTGAAAATGCAAATTATTATATTTAGGGTGTTTTTTCCACTTGGGGGATATTGGAGAAGAATAAAGTCAGTTTCTCCCTAGTAGAGCTTGTAATCTGGCTGGAAACCCAACTGTTCATATGCAAAACTGGAAGGAATCTAAGGTTTAACAAGCAACTTAAGACAACAGTGGTAAGTTTACAATGGGTGATATAAAGAGATAGTAACATGTGTCCATTAAACCAGGGAGAAATCTGTTGCTTTCTCTGCACCTGAGCTGAACCTCTAATCTGTACACAGACTTCCTAGCTGTGTGATTATGGACACTGATTTTCTGTGAGTCTTACTTTCTTTTTCTGTAAAACAGAGAATTTCTCCCGCACAATGCATTTGAGATGTTAAATCACTGAAAATATATACAAAATACTTAATACCATGTCTGGTACAGTGCCTATCAATAAACATTAATTAACAAATAGCAGTGATTATGTAATTTACTGGTAATCTCTCCCCTTTCACTCTCTCTCCATCTCTTGGCCCTAGCCAATGGCTGTCTTTTAACATATTGAACCTGTCCTGAATGATCTTAGCCCACACAGGTTCCTCCAAGCTCCAGATTAACCTTTTCCCAAGATGGTTATTGACAATTTGCCCTAAGTCTTTGCTCCTTGTCTTTTGCCTTATTTCTGGTTTTCAATAACACTAGGCTTCTAAGCCTGAGGTTGCAAATGAGCTCTGAATCTTGATTCCTGACTGAAAATAGCTCCAGTTGGATTTTCCACTGGACTCTGAGGAAAGTAGGGAAAAAGATAAAGTAGAATGTGATGAACTGTACTGGAAAATGGGGAGCCCTGTGTAAAGGTCCCCTTGGTCTTCTGTATAGTTCCTGCTACACCTGCATGACAATTATTCATACATTTGGGGGGAAAAACAGCTAAGGCAGCCATTTGCCTTGCAACTACTTTTATAATACTGTGTGTATATTACATTACGTATTCATGTTCATATTTATGTGTGTATGCAGCTATGTAGTGGCCAGAGTGTCCTTAGGTCTCTGCCTCTCCCAGTGTTAGGATTACCCATCCATACAGCTGTACCTAGGTTATATGCTAGGGATACAAACTCAGGTTCACATGCTTATGGAGCCAACACTTGACTAACTCAGCTCCAGAATAATTGATTCCATTAAAAACAAACAAATAAACAAGACACATGCTTAATATTTGAGGACTGTTATTTGGAAGCCCTCTGAGATTGTTTTTCTTCCATAGAAATATAAGCAGTTCCACCCTATTATCTAAAGGTAGAATTGGAAGAGGAATGGAACATGGGAGAGGAGCTCTAACTGCTTTTGGATGAAACTAATGCCTGTGGGCTATGTAGATTCCATCTCTAGTATAACAAGTTGTTTGTAGGTAATGGCAGTCACTCTCTTTCTTGGCATCTCTCACCTATAACCTCTAGCTACTCAGGCTTCTCTGCCCAAGCCTTTTTGTCCCTTACCTGTTCTGAGACCCCACCTGGATGGAGATAACAGTAGAAAATCGTTTCAGGCATACTGGTCAGCAGACTGTAGAGCAGTGAGTGGTTCTTATCCTTCCTAAGGTTGTGAGCATTTAATATAGTTCCCTATGTTGTGGGTGACCCCCAACCATAAAATGATTTTCATTGCTACTTCATACTATAGTTTTGCTACTGTTATGAATCATAATGTAAATATCTGATATGGGTCCTCTATAAAAGGGTCCCCAAAGGGTTTGCCACCCACATGTTGAGAATCACTGGTACAGAGACATCACAGGCATAGGCTTTGAATAGACCTACTGGCTCCCAGCCCTAACTAAGTACAGCCCCTTTTTCCTTTTCCCAGAAATTCCTCCAGAATATTTGATCTGGACAGTGGGGTTTTCTGTTTGTTTGTTTCTCCCTTGGAGCTTATATTCCTTTCTGCTCTGTGGTTAGTTTATCTTGAGCTTTTCACTTGCTCTTTTCTAGCAACCTCCTTCAACATAGGTGAAAATTTATCTCCATTCCTTTGCTCCAAGCTGGGTTCTACTACAATGGTGGTCTTCTGTGGTCAGAAAGCCCCAACACCCACACAATACATGTAGCTGAAGCTTAACCAGACCCTCAGGCAGGACTGAGGTGCTGTAAGCTCCTGTCCTCCAGACACAGATTCATGTTAGCATCTTCTCAGTCTCCCCTCTATCATCCACTTCCTCCATAACTCCCTATAATGAAGATGAGTTTGTTCTGTGACCTATAACATGCAGTAATCACCTTCCTCCATTGACAACAGCTGGACCCTGTTTTCTGAGCTAGTCTGCCATAGTCCAAGGAATGTACAACAGTAGCAATGCACGGGGAATGGAACAGACCTGAGACCAGAGACTAACTCTATACATACCACATGCCCTGGAGTAAACCATTTTCTTCTCAGTGGCCCACCAAAAATGAGCTAAAATGTGTCTTTGCAAAAAGGGTCCACAATTCCACAATACACTCAGTGCCTAACATTGGGAGGGGGGAACAAAACAAAACAAAACAAACAAACAAACAAAAAACCCAAGAGGTCCATACCTTAGGATATACAAAAGAGGAGAGCAAAACTGCTCTGCATTAGGATACTTAAGTATCATTTAAAAACATGTTTCAGACATTAAGATAATCATGGTTGCATTGTGAAAGCAGAAAACTGCATTCATAGAAATCTGACGATGAGATAGTCAACATCTCAAAGCTTTCCTGCTTGCTGTATGTGGCTTCGGATTCCCCCATGGACAGCCTGTGGCTAGAAGCTCCTTTCTCTTCTAGGCAGGTATTTCAAAGACTCAAATGATAAACAATGAAGCTTAAGTCAGAACAGAAAAGGTAGGGAAAGTATGTAGAAAACAGGTCGTTCCATCAGCTGTGGGTAGTCAATAAGGAAATTTTAATAATTCTTCTCTCTTTCACACTACACCTCTGCCCCTATTGCCTTCATGATCCCCAGTCAACCCCTCTTAGCAAATGAATGCACACTTCAAGGGGAAAAAGACTGGATGGCTGCAATTTATAGGGAGCTTGAGTGTGAGAGGTGGCTGTGCAGGAGTAATTTTCTTGAACTCTACATTCCTGTTTCTTTTCCTGAATAATATGTTTAAGTCTTTGAAATTTTCTTAAGCTTATATGATATATATTTTTTAAATTGGCACTATATAAGCTAGCCAGGAGTGAGTAATAGAGAGAGAAGGCGAGAGAGTTAGATGAGGTCAATTTCTTTTTGCCCTACATTCAAATTGAGTGGTACCTTAAGGTAACATGGTATTATCATGTTGTTATGGTGGGCAGTTGTAATATCCTGTGTTGTTTTGGGGCCCCTCTGGAGTCTCCACAACCAAAATCTCATGGAAATAGAGAGGTATTACATGTTTGATACTAAAATTTTCATTTACTAACCAATGTCTTTTGGGAATGACATTGTTCAATGTGAAGAGTACTTTTGGTCAAACTCTTAAATGTGTGTGTGTGTGTGTGTGTGTGTGTGTGTGTGTGTGTGTGTGTGTGTGTGAATTTCTATAAGACTTCTTTGTGTACCTAATTTTGGTTAAACCATCCCCAGCTCCTACTCTCTCACCCTCACTTAGACTTCCAGTCAGGAGTATTTCCTCCTGTTCTTTCCTGTCCACTGGATTCTACTACCTTTTTATGTGTGTGTGTGTGTGTGTTTTACTTGGTTTGCATAATCAAAGTTTTCCATACTGCTTTTTAAACAAATTTCTATCCAATTAAGCCCTCTTTTACCACCTCATTCTCCTGTCCTTCTCCCACTTCCTTGTTTAGCTCCTTTTATCCCAGTATTCCCCCCTCTTGTTTATTTATCTAGAAAATGGAGTTGCCAGTGTTTATCTTAGGGAGATGGAGAATTAAATTTGGCTTTAAGTAACTGCCAAAATTTCCTAGCCCTTCCTGTATTCAAGACTGTGAGTACCCTGGATCTACCCATAGCTACCCCAGCCTGTGCTATCTAGATTGGGTTCTCACATCTCCACAAAACGTGGAGCAACTAGAATGGGCTTTGAGACTGGTGGGAATCCCACTCTTCCGTTCATCAAAGGCTTTGAGAGTTTTGGATTATGCTCAGAAGAAAAATCTAAACTCTACCCTGACCTTTGAGACAGGCCCTGGTGCTGCCTATCTCTTCTCCTCTCCGACCGTCCCATCCCCCCCTCCTCTGACAGGCCATACTGCTTTCCTGTGTTCTTAAACACATCTCTGTCCTAAATATTCATGCCTGTCAGCCTCTGGGCCTGGATGACTGTTCCTTGCTGGGATAGTCTCAGGACTGATCTGTCTGCATCCTTCAAATATCTGATGAAGTGTCACTTCCTGTATAAGTCAGAAAGAAGTGAGGCGATTTGAGCTACACTTTCTAGCCTCCTTCCCTCCTCCAAGTCGTGCTCTCCTGAGATTTAACCTCCCCATACATATCTCCAGAGAAAACACTAAAACATAAATGCTCACTTATCTGTTTTAAGTCCCTAACTCCTCTCTGAGCTCAAGAACAGTCTCAGCTGTCACATGGAACTTGTCACATGATACATCTGCATATCAATCTCCTCTGTTCCTGCCTGGCCACAGTGCACACTTGGACTCCACCCTGAACGTCTTACCTTTGCTTCAACAGTTCCCTGTACCATGTCCCTTTTGCTCATGTGAGCCATCTGTCCACAGTGTCACCCAATGCTCCCGGCCCAAAGCTAGCTCTTCCACATGCTTCACTCCCTCAGGCCAGAACCTGCTTCACTAAGTCAAACCTCTGGACTGATACTTCCCTGTGTCCCCATCAATCCTGGGCCTACACTGTCACTACATTTCCACTGGATGTCATTGCTTATCATGTTTGAACCTTAGAGTCTCACTAGACCGCTGATCCTGGCATCTCTGTATTCCCTGAGGTTCACAGAGCACCCCCAGCATCTTATTCAGAATAGGTTGAATGAGTAAGGAAATAAATGAATCTTTGATTGGATAGCAATCTATTTCTTGTTGTGTTGTTTGTTTGGATTCATTTTGGGTATTTGGGACTCTCTTCTGCTCCATTAACATAACATTATCTATGTACTTGTCTCGATATATTCTGGTTGGCTCATTGTTTCTGCTCTGCACTCCCCCAAGTCTTTTATGTGTGTGTGCAACTGGAACACATGCTGTGTAAATGGTGCTCTGAGCTGACATTTACTGAGCACTCTCTCCATGCCAGAGTGTTCTGGAGACCCCCACCTTCTCTCCCTGCATTGTCTTACACCGTTGTCCTTCAGCATCTGCAGGGAAGAGTGTCCAGGATTTGCTCAGCTCTTGTACAAAATGGAATCACATCTGCATAACACCTAGTCACATTTTCTAGGTTTACTCATGATTCCAAATACATTGCAAATAAATGCTGCATGAGTCCTTGTTGACATGTGCTGTTAAGGGAATGGTGATTTTTAAAGGTCTACACATGTTCAGTGTAATCACTATCCTTTCTTCAGATATTTTCCATCTATCATAGATGGAGGCATGAATGCAGGGTCAGTGGACATGGAGGGCCACTGTAACTCAGCCACAGTCAACCTCATTATTCCCATTTTGCTTTCACAGATGAGAAGTCACAAGTAGAGAGTAAGTGATGCAGGACAAACACATGACTCTTGTCTCCAAGCCTACACTTTTCTGCACTAAGGTCTGACTGTACCCATCACATGACACATCCCTACTGCTATTGGAACCAGTACATTCCTTCCATGGGATACCCAGACCATCGATTACCTTCATGTCAGTGTTCAGAGCACAAGTCCTAATGTGCTTTGCTCTTTACTTCATTTTCCCATTTTTTGCTATCTCGTGACTTGGTTGCTGTTGAGGGCAATGGACCAATACCCCTTCAGAACATGGACCAGAGGACTTCAGCTTTAGCTTCTCTGACTTAGAAAGTCTTCAAGAGAACCCAAGAACTTGATTTCTTGAAAGTTCCTTTTCTGGAGGCTGTTCTGTTAGGCTAAAAATACTAACCCAGGGACCATGCATGGAGACCAATGGTGAGGCACCATCTGCAGCTCTCTCTCTGGTCCTGCCCATCTCTGCAGCTCTGGAGACTTGAATATGCTTGTCCATCTACTCTCTCTAGTCGCTACTGTACATGTTCCAAACCCCTTTCCTCATGAGCCCACCCTACTTCCTACTCTTTAGTCTATATAAAAATGTTAAATGCTATTGGTCATTGTGTTACCCTTACTAAGCAGTTGTATGGCTTATGGGTACAAGGGAAGCTGAATGGAAGAACTTTGTGTGGAAGGAGAGTAAATTAGCAATATACACATGTTTCTATATCACACTGCGTTGGTGGAACTTTGACACCTAGGTACAGCTCTTGCCTTGGCAAGCATCAGTGAAAGTAACTGACAGTTCTCCCTTTTGCCCACAGTTCTGCCAGAAGCTCAGCGCTATCCATGCCTTTTTCTTAACTGCACACAAGTCAGAGAATCACATTAGAGCACAGAATGAGATTTGCATACAGGCATTAGGCAAAGAATAGACTTCCTAAGCAGGGAACCACACAGTCCATAATTGCTGTAGGTATCTAAGGTGTCAGGCTTCTGCTACCCAGTGAGGCTGCAAACCAGCTTTTTCATCATAAAAGAATGAGCTGCCAATGATTTTCATAGCTTGATTAACGCTCTCCGGACTGATCTCCATTGGGTGCAGGCGTGAAGCCTGAGGAAGATGGATGCTTCCTATTACTTGATGTAATGACTGTGAGGCAGGCTAATGAAACCTTTACAGCCTGAGTTTACAGGAAAAAAACCAACAAACACAGATCAATACCTGAGCTACAGTTCCAATGCATTGATAAATGGGTGACAGGCTCTGGGGCTGGCCTCAGGACAGGAAAAGGAAGCAGAAAAGAAGGAGATGGGTGGGGCATGTTGTGAGGGAATTGGGAAGAAGACAACAATGGAGGAGAGCTGAGACCCAGTGGGGACTGAAGAGGTCAAAGGGCATGAAGGAAAAGTGGTGAAATCTGGCTGATTGTCTGTTAAAGGAACCATGAACCAGACGCCACGGAGCTGAAGGGCACAAAGAAGAGAGAAACACACAGCACAGACAGTTTCCTTTTGCTACAGCAATCTGGGCCAGGCTGAAGAGGAGAGCCGACAACCCACCCATGCAGCTGTGTTTATAGGATAGCAGTCCACCCTGCTATGACTGTGCCTTTCATTAGTTCATCCATCATGCTCACTGCTGCCAGAGTGCCTCTCATGGGGTTTCTCCCAACAACATGCACATCCTCTGGTTTCCTGGGATCACATCCCTTCTGAGGACTGTGGCTCCTGGGCTCTGCTCTGGCCTCTGTTTGTCTGCCATTCAGAAGCCAGCCTTGGGCAAGGTGACCTCCACTGCTGGCTGGGGCAAGCCAAGGGATTCTCAGCTTCTGATGTTCATCCATTCATCTTCCTAGGCAGTAGTTCTGTATGTGGCTGCAGTTTGGGGTGGATCACGGGCTGGAAAATTATCCTTTCCTTTCCAAACCCCTTAACTTACTTTCCTGGAGACTACACATGCCACTATTCCCTGGTCTCTGAAGATGTCCCCTCACATTTTAACTTAAACCTCACTTATCTATTTCATGTATCAATTGTCTGTCTGTCCAATGTTGTAGGAAACAGTGTGTGTCTGTCTGTCTGTCTCTCTCTCTCCCTCTCTCTCTTTCTCTCTCTCTCTGTCTGTCTCTGTCTCTGTCTGTCTGTCTGTCTGTCTGTCTGTCTGTCTGTCTCTCTCTCTCTCTCTCTCTCTCTCTCTCTCTCTCTGTGTGTGTGTGTGTGTGAATCATTGTTTCCCCAGTACTAGCATTCCAGTTGGTACCTCACAGGGACTCAGAAGATAACCTGTGAATGAAGAAATGAATGAATGTTGGCACCACAGTAAACAAGTTAACAACTACTGTTTATGTCTCAGTTTCCTTATCTAGGAAATGGGAATTTTAAAAATTCCCATTTTTAATATTTCAATGCTATTGTAGAAACAGGTAAATCTGTCTTTATAAAATGTGTTCAAATCTATATATTCATGTCTATAAAGTAAAAACTGAAGCATTATATGAATGCAATAGATCAATACTAATGGCATTACATACATAATGGCATATATATACTGTCCCTTTCATAAACAGAACACAGAAGCAATTCCTAGCACATAGAACATATTGGTAAGTGCCTATTTTCCACTGCATAGTACAAACTACTACTTGTACAAAATTCTTGATTAGTGAAAATTGGCCCTCTGTCCTGATCAAAAGAGAAGTTATATTTGGAGTCCACTACTCCCTAAGCAGCAGCCCAGCCCATCGCTCCATGTGTTGTGTAAGATGTGCATTGGAAATTGGACTAAAGGCACTATATATAGAATCTGAGAGTGGAGTTTCAAGACCTGCGCTTTAAATATCGTGCACAGCATGTCACCAGCACCTCCAGGAGCAGAGCCAGAGGCAGGAATCTCTGGGGAGTGCATTTTCTCCAGTTCTGCTGATTCAGGAGGGAACAGTGAATCAGCAGTAGGTGTCTGAAAGTTTGCTCTGGGTGATAGAGTGGGGCTGCTACTAGGAGAAACACTTGGCTTCTAACTAGGGCAAGCAGAAAGATCCAGGAGCCCAACAGCCAGGAAGTCTGGACATTTCCCTTCAAAGCTACAGACTCTTATGGCCCTTATGCTCTGGTCAAGTCAGTACTCCAAGCTGTTCCCTGGTTGTCTTAGTCAGGGTTTCTATTCCTGCACAAACATCATGACCAAGAAGCAAGTTGAGGAGGAAAGGGTTTATTCAGCTTACTTCCACATTGTTGTTTATCACCAAAGGAAATCAGGACTGGAACTCAAGCAGGTCAGGAAGCAAGAGCTGATTGATTCAAAGGCCATGGAGGGATGTTCCTTACTGGCTTGCTTCCCCTGGCTTGCTCAGCCTGCTCTCTTATAGAACTCAAGACTTCCAGCCCAGGGATGGCACCATCCGCAAGGGGCCCTACCCCCTTGATCACTAATTGAGAAAACACCCCACAGCTGGATCTCATGGAGGCACTTCCCCAACTGAAGCTCCCTTCTCTGTGATAACTCTAGCCTGTGTCAAATTGGCACACAAAACCAGCCAGTATGCTGGGTATTGCTCCTCTGTTAGGGAACTCCACAGCCATTCTTCCAGTGGCAATATGGCCTTGTCTAGGGTTATCCTGCTTAGATATTCTCCCACAGTGCCTCTGTATCCCTAGGTGTGTGTGTGTGTGTGTGTGTGTGTGTGTGTGTGTGTGTGTATGTGTGTGTGTGTGTGTGTGTGTGTTTCTATGTGACATCAGTGTGAAGGACACAAATTCACCTACAGCAGAGATGTTCAAGCATCCTATTCTGCCCCTTAAAAAGCCACTTTGGCTGGGCAGGGAAAGGACTGAGGGCTCAATCTTAGAAATGGAAGATAGGAAATGATACCCTAGCTCTGTCACACTGACCATGTGGCCTTTTGATGGGTGGGTGGGTGCCTTAGCTGTGGCCCACCTCTGAGCATTGCATTTTGTCTTCTCCTTGATGTTGAAATAGTCAAATCTATCTCAGTGGATTAGGTGAGAGCCAGTGGAGATCGTGCAGCTGATGGTCCCAGCATGTGGTAGATGAGAGAGTGTGGCCCTGAATGAACATGGTGCTCTCAGGAGAGCTGTCTCTTCAAGTAGAAAAAGAAGTTTTGCTTTCTTTCATTTTTCCCATGCTGGGTGGGGACAGGACAAGCTAGATGAGTATTCTACCACCAGAACACACCCTCAGTTTCACTGTAGAGGTTTCGAACGCTTATCTTCAGAAGGAAAGGCAATTGACACAGACTGTTTTGACTGGAGCATCCTTGGTAGTTGCTATATGGCACTGTATTGACCTGCACAGCAAACTTACCAGGGAATGGATATTAACCCAACTCTACAGAAAGAATGGGTCCTTTAAAACCAGTGTTGGACACTTGGTCCCTAGGGAGATAACATTGGGAAACAAGGGCTAAGGAAGGTCCTGAATTCTGCCCACCTGAAAGACCAGCAATTTTATCCCCAGTGTGGGCTCCTTATTAAAGGTGTCCCCTCATTCTTTCTCTTCCCCTTGTCTTTCTACTTCACCCCATGGGATGACACAGAAAGGTGATCCTGGCTGCTATGGGCAGCATCTTGCTTCTAGACTGGCAGGCTCCAGAACTCTGAACCAAAACATTATCTTTTTCATTAATAAATTATTCAATCTGTGGTTTTTCTCTTATAGTGGTACAAAAATGGACTGAGCCACCTACTTAAGGGAGGAGGTAGAGGAATTGTAGAACTGGAAAGAGGATGGCTAACTTAAGGGACATGAGGCTGCTGACAACAGAGCTGTGTTTTCCAGCTAGTCATAGTACAAAGTTCTTCTCTTCCCCTGCCATGAGACTGCATCCAACAAAGTGGAGATTAACCAGAGACAGTCCTAGATCCAGGCCCTTGTGGCAGTTGCCTGTGTGTTGCAGGCATGAAATACGTGGCTCATGAAACACATAGCACACGCCAGTGTGTCCCCTGCCACCACCTTGCTGAACAATAATGAGAACCACCTGCTGCAAAACAAAGCAAGAAAAAGAAAAGAAGGCTTCACTGTGGGCTGGAAATAGCTGCAATTACAATGGCATTCGAGTCCAGCATACAGGCATAACACAGGACCACTACAGGCTTGGCTTTCTGCAGATTGGGCTTGGGCAGGGAAAATGAGTGGGACTGCAGCCTAAGCTGATTAAGTTAAAGCAAACAAACAAACAACCCACCCCGAAATTAGTAGCCACTGAACTGGTAGTATGTGTCACATGCAGTGTAACAGCCTAGCCATAGCTCCTTAGACTATTCTTTATTTGTAGTTAAAATAATCCTGTGAGGTTCATCTCATTCTCATCCTTCAAATACATAAACAGACTCAACAACAGCTGAGAAAAGAAACAAAAAGACAGCAGAATTACTGAGACCCGACTAGAGGCACGTCCCAGACAGGTAGAAATCAGGAAGCTCCTAGGTATGTCCTCCCTATCTAACAGCTTCCATCTCTCCAGGCCTTCCCTACACTAAACATCTGCTCACCGTAGAGAGGCAGGCAGATCATCACAGCTGTCTGTGGCCTTGATTACCTCCCCAGTAAGATGTTGGAATCTGAGCAGTTGACAGGGCAGACAACACACAGGTACCTACATGCGACATACCCACAGGGTGGTTGACAGATGAGAAGAAGAGTGGCTAAAGGCCCAGAGCAGGGTTGTCAACTCAACACTCTGCAGTGACAGAGATGTTCTTTAACCATGCTGTTCAGGAACTGTGGTCATGAGCAACATGTACCTTTACCTATTGTATTGGACAATGAGTGTCTAGAGACCTCGAGTTCTGTTTCCAACGTTGCTACCATCAGCAATTTCATTAACTATGAAGAGCTTGGGGGCATTAGGCCCTGCTGAAGCCAGCCATACTTCTCAGAATGTGACAAGTTCACCTTCCAATAGCTTTTGGAACTTTCTCTACTCTCATCAGGTTATAGCACAGGAAAGTTAGCAAACTAGGGATTTTAAAACAAGTGTGAGAATATGGCTTTCAGTAAGCTGAATATTTCTTATCAATAGGAAATATTGTTAAACTTCCTTCTCAGAGGAAGACACAAACCTTGTCCTCCTTTCCTCCTAGGGTCCCAGTGACAAACTGATGTACTTTTCCACCAAAGTTCATCCAGGACAGCAAGGGAGTTTTTTTAGTGGATAGGTCTGATGCTGTTTGTTAATTTTGCTTCTTTAAAAGGGGTTACCCTTGAAGAGCAGTCCATTGTGTACTCAGGCAATATCATAGGTGAACCTTTTCTCCATTTTAGTGAGTCAATAAAGACTAGAGCCTGTGATTGGGCAGTGGAGGGGAAAGGTGGGACTGGACGTTAGGAGAGCAGGTAGAGAGGAAAGAAGAGAATGGGAGAGAGAGAGAGAGAGAGAGAGAGAGAGAGAGAGAGGAAGAAGAAGAAGAAGAAGAGAGAGAGGGAAGGAGGGAGAGAGGTAGAGAGAGGGAGAGGGAGAGGGAGAGGAAGAAGAGAGGGAGAGAGAACAGAATCAGAGCAGGAGAAGCCATGATGGACCAGAACCTCATGGCTGGGAAAACCCAAAAGTAGAAAGGGGTCTTATAGCTGGGGAATGTTAGTAAAGTGTTAGAGCTGTTTAATCTAGACATATATCTTGTAATTATAATAAGTAGAATGTGTGTTTTTTATATGGGCATATTGGGGTTGGAAATTCCAATAACAGAGTTTATTAAGGTTACTAACAGAACATGGGTGAGGGGCTATAAAGAGAAGTATGAACGACCATAAAGCACACACACTTGAAGGTCTGAATGCACTATGGAGGATGCTTTCCCATGGCTGCATAGTTAGAACTTCCTTCCCTTAGGATATCTTCTAGCCCATCCCCAAGACCACATGCATTTAAGGCAGAATTGCATACAACTAGTTGGTAGGAATGGCTGAATATGGAGGTATAAGTCCCCCTGATACCCTCTGCCCTCTCTTCCTTCTGTGCGAGAATATAAGAGTCAACAGGCTCAACTGTGATGATGATGGTGATGATGATGATGATGGTGATGATGATGATGATGATGATGATGACGACGACGACAATGACGACGATGACGACGACGATGATTTTGCACAGCAGAATTACTGAAGATGGTAACAGTGGCTCAGAGGATAATTCTATACACAAAAAGGCTTGTCTAGTTCTTCCTGGGGCTATTTTGGATCCATTTTGCTTGTTTAACAGGATGTGACAGTGGCCATAGACAAATCTACCTAATGTTACAACCCTTTAATACAGTTAGTTCCTCATGTTCTATTGACCTAACCATCCAAACACAAATTATTTCATTACTACCCCACAAACTGTAATTTTGCTAGTGCTATGAGTCATAATGATATGCAGGGTGTCTGTTGTGTGACTCCTATGAAATGGTCAATCAATAAAAAGAGTCCCGACTCATGAGTTGAGAAATATTGCCACAGAAAGCCACAATTTGTATACCAGAAGGAATTAGAGACAGAGATCCATGCAGCCAAGACTAAGAGTAAAGGGCAAAGAAGAGCAAGGGCAAAGGGCAAAGGGCAAAGGGCAAAGGGCAAAGGCATACTCTTAGTAGTATTTCAGTTCTAGGACTCAAGTTTTAGGACATTCATAGCTACTCCATAAAATGATATTCCAGTTATATATAATATTCATTTTAGATTGATTTGATCAATCCATCTCCCCTTCCAGGTCCCTGGCATTTATCTTAAAGTCGACCATGGAGCAAAACATGACAGGAACAGTTTTTAGAGCTTTGAAAATCTAGATAGCTTCTACTTACATCTGTTGGAGCAATTCTGAAGGGAAAACAGTCTATCTTCTTGTTAGACATCCTGACTCAGAGAGCAAAGCACAGGATATTGGAGGTCCCAGAGTGATGCGAAGTCCTGCTTTGAAGTGACAGAATCGTTCCCTACATGGGCTGCATGACTCAGGATAATACCATCTTGAGGCATTTGAGGCCACTTCTCATTCTGCCTCGAAAGCTGGCTCTTGGGTAACATGTTTAAGAAGCTCTGAGACATGAAGGAAATGTAATTGTGGCTTTCACACAACTTTACAGGTCTTGGACTCCAGGTATTAGTGGGTTATTTGGAGAAGAACCATCAGAAGAGGGAGTGTGGGAGGGAGACTGACTAGTGGCAGGCAATTTTTTTTCACCTGTCCTCTTGTCTCTCCTCCTCTGTTTTATAAGCTGAAAAGGTACATTGCACCTCTGACCTTGATTTGGGGAGATTCTCCAATTCACAGAAAAGATTCTGGGAAGGGATGCTTGTTGAATAGTGCCCAGTGGCTGCTAAGCCATTCTGAGTTGCCTGACTTCAGCATGGAGTTCTTAGGATTCTCGATGGAGTGACTCAGAATGGAACAAACCTTTTGAGCCCAAGTAATAAGTTTCTGTACTATTGGTTGAGACAATCTTATGGGACAGGAAAGCTTCTTTTAATTGGTTGTCAGAAGCTCTTTAGAGTCTTTGCCACTGCCTAAGTTTGGAGCCAGGATTTCTCAGAACCCTAGCTTCCTAATCAATCAAATGAAAGCATCATATCATATCCCATGCTTGTTGAACTATTCTTTCCAGGAGGCCACTGCAGGATGCCAGTGGGTGGGAACCTGGAATCTTCACCTCTGCCTTTGCTAGCTCACCTATGCATTCATCCATTTAATTGGTTTACATCTTTACATAAGGTTTGGCTTGAAGAAAATATGTGATAGCTAAAAATAATGTAAAATATTCTGGAGTGGACGATCTCTAAAGTGCCCTTTCAGCGCTGTAATTTTAAGGTAGCACCTGCTAATTGGATCTGATCATCAAGCTAGGTCAGAGACTAACAGCTTGTGGGAAGAAGTCCTGGGGTTGCATTTCAACTCATTTTAGCAATTTGCTCACTTCTTTACATTTGACACTTGGGGTTAAATCTCTAGCTGTGTTTGTGTAGGAGCATTTTTGTTTCTAAGCAAATTCTTTGCAGTCCAGGAGATTGCAGTGCAGGAGGAGTCTGGCAATCACACATCTCACTCTCTCCTTGAGATGGCTACATCATAACACTCTGGACCAGGAAGCTTTGATATCTATCAGTGCTCACCTTCTCTAGAGATTTCTGATGCCTTTCTACCAGTAGGGACCACTACACACAAAGCTAGAGCACCCTTTAAGTGCTTGGGATGGGAAATGTTCTCTCTTACTGTCAATATGATTGATAAACACTACCTGACAGCCATCAAGAGGTACATCAGTCCAATGACCTCTTCATGTGTCCCCGTCCTGTGTCCAAAACTTTACTCACGTCTTTCTTCTCCTTTCATCTTGTACACATGACATGCCCTTCTCAAGAGAGTTAAGATTTTCTTTATCTCCCCAAATGCCTTTGTGTTTCTTTTCAGATCAATTGTATTGGAATATGATTTACATACAGTAAAATGGCCCTATTTTAGAACTTAAGTGAATGTTCTATACATTTTGTGAAATGTATTACCAGGGAAATAACACCCCAATGAAGATTTCACAGCCACATCTCTCTCCTTAAAATAAAAAGATTAATATATACTATTTGTATATAATAGTGGATTAGCATTTTCACACATGCCGCTAATGTATTTTGATTTTATTAATCTCTCATTATACTCTCTTACACCTTCTATACTTCTATTATTTTTCTTTCTCAATCTCCATTTTCTCTTCCATTCTTTATCTTAAGCTATAATTCCCTTACAAAATTTATGGCTCTTGTCTTTCTGAGTCTAGCCTATTCTACTTAACCTGATGACTCTCTGTCCATTCATTTCCCTGAAAATACCAGGATTTTATTTTTTATGGCTCTGACTACATCATTGTTTCTTTGTCCACTCATCCATTGATGAGCATATACTCCAGTTTCATAGTTATGCTTTTGTGAATGGTGTTATAATACCTCCTCATTCCTTTTTTTAATTGAAAAAATCATACCACATGTTTTGATCATACTTTCCTCTCTACCCAATTCCTCCAAGATTCTTTCTTCCTCACTTCCCTACTCACACACCATATGTTCTCTCTCTCTCTATCTCTCTCTCTCTCTCTCTCTCTCTCTCTCTCTCTCTCTCTCACACACACACACACACACACACACAAATATGACAAACACACACAAATAAGACAAAGCAGCAAAAATTTCACAAAATTACACAAAAACTTTCAGAAAAATATGCTTCAAAATAAACAAGCAAAAGACTGTTAAGATAAAAAAAGGTCCTCAACAACACAAAATAAGACACAACAAGAAAGAAAGTGTACAAACTACCATTAGGTACTTTTTTTTTATTAGTCCATTTGTCCAATTCCTTATGGGTATGAGGCCTGCCCTGAGTTGTAGTTAATAGACTCAGTGGAAATCCACTTGGAGGAAAATATTTTCTCCTCTGCCAGCATATATCAATTACAAATAGCTTCTCGGTTAGGGGTGCGAGCCTCTGTCCACTTCCCCCTTTTAGTACTAGAACTCTGTCTGGTTTAAACCTGTAGAGGCCTTGTATATGCTGCCACAGCATCTATGAATTCATATGTGCATTGGTCTTGAAAATACTGCTTCCGTGGGGTCGTTCACCATCTCTGGCTCTTATAATCCTTCTGCCTTGTCTTGCACATGGATCCTTGAGCCTTGAGGGACCAGTTTTGATGAAGTCATCCTACTTATGATTGAGTGTTGCCAAGTCTGCACACTGTCCAGTTGTGGGTGTCTGTGATCCTTCAAGGAAGAAGCTTCTCTCTGATGAGGGCTGAACGAGGCACTGATCTGCGCATATAGCAGTATGTCATTAGGAGTCATTTTGTTGTTATGTTCTTTTAGCAAAATAGTAGTAGTAGTTTTTCCTGTAGGAAAACCTATGACCTATCCATTCTTGGGTTCTTAGCCACTTTAACACTATCAGGTATGGGTTCCATTTCATGGAATGAGCCTTAAATCTAATCAGAAACTGCTTGGTTATTTCTATAATATTTGTATTTTTTTAAGCTGGTTCTGTTTCAAGTCATAAAAATTGTAGTTGGGAAATATTAATGACTACCTTTATCCTCCAATAGCATTCTGAATACTGTCCAGTACCATGAATGGTAGTCAGTAGCAAGGGGTTGTCTAGTTTGGCAACAGCTTGACTTCTCTATGTTCAATGATATATGTGTTATCTTCAGCAGCAGGACCTCATAGCCACTCTCACTCTTAACCATTGTTATACAGTTGATATGCCACTGCATCAAAGTAGTTCAGAGTGAACGGAATGATTCTGTCTTGATTGAGTTTGTGTTATATGGCATATATTTGTATGAATTGCAAAATTCATACAATGAACACCCAAAATATGTCTTACGTATAGTTAAGGAGAGTAAATCAGGGAAAGATTAAATGAGCTTTTCAGTGATACACTATTTCTAAAGAATTGATCTTACAGATTACAATGTGCCAAGAATATTTTTACTTAAAATCCAAGTTCAAAATGACCTTTCTTCTGTATCAAAATGGAAACAAATCAGAGAAGGACAATTTAGACAGTAAGTCAATGGAACCCAACGCAAGATTTGGTCCCATATCTGATGACTGTGCTAAGAAAGTGCTATCAGGATGCCACTATCAACAATGAGCTGTGTCATAGAACCATCTAAACAACAATGTTTGACTTCATTACAATTTTTCCTATAAATGTAGAGCTTTGCAGTCATATACCAGTGAATCATTTGCAGAGATTATTGAAGTACAAACTCTAAGTCAGAAAGTCTCAGGAATCTGTAAAACAATTAGAATAATCCTAAAACAAAATTAAGCAATTTACAAATCTATATGTCTGCCTTTCTCTCAAGCAACAAATCTCTCTCTCTCCCTTTCTCTTGCTCTCTTGCTCTCTCTCTCCCTCTCCCCATCTCTCTCCCTCTCCCCATCTCTCTCTCTCCCTCTCTCTCTCTCTCTCTCTCTCTCTCTCTCTCTCTCTCTCTCTCTCTCTCTCTCTCTCTCTCTCTCTCTCCCAGCTTGGTCACAGACAATCGGTAAGCTTCTGAGAATAGCCTTAACTTGATCATCAAAGCCTTAACTATAAGACAAATTCCTGGACATGGATTGATTGGTCACACTCACAAACCGCAGATGAATATTTTATTGGTTTACATTTTCCAGTTGGAATTGGATATCACAGGATTGAGTATCTTGATTGACTTTGTATCTGGGTCAGTCAAAATTGCAGGTCCCAGGGAAGGGCTATGTTACACTAAGAGATTTTCATTTTGTGCCGCCAGAACCACTTTTGGCTAGTGATTGATTGATAGATCCCAATCCAAATCCAATTGCTCATCCTTTCTGCCCAGGAGGATTGTGGATTTATTGATCTCTGTCCAAGCTCATCTGGGGAGAACAATGTTGCTATAATGGCGACAGTGCCACTCCAGTCTTCCATTGTGTTGCTTTTGTTTCTCCTGCCAACTCTGACCAAGGCTTCGTCTACAGAACTTTCAGCAGCTGGCAGGCATAATTCTCTGCCTCAGACAAATGTGATTCACCATTCCACTGCTTGTCCTTTGATGGCATATTCATTTGGGCACATTAGAGTCATACAAATGCAGGCTGACCCAGTTAGCTCTACATGCGTTGTGAATCCAGTTAATTGTATATCAACTAATTGCATAATTCATTTATTAATGAACTGAATTAAAATCCAAGTACTGCAGCTCCTCTTCAGAGCACTAGGATTAGTGAGAAAGAAAGCTTTGGAAGAATTTCACATTTCTGATCCATGATCCACTCCTTTCAAAAACGTAGTCTGCCCCCCTCCTTCCATTTTTCATTTGGGAAAAGATCATTTCCATAAAACAAGGATGAGATAAAAAAGAATAGCTACATGACTACTAATATTAATAATCCTTATTAGCCAGCTGCATAACATTAGGATACAAGTGTTGAAATATCATCTTGTTGCTTCTAAAAAAAACCATAATATTGAGAATTTGTTTTCCAAATTTGGAAGGATTCAGTATCTTTCCTTTTACCTCCAGGTATCATGTGATAGGGTAAGTCTCTTTACTATGTGGTCACTTTTGCCTGGGACCAAAGCGTTCAATAGAGGAAGTATACCATTATCCTACAACCTGAGTTCTCCAAAACTGAGATGCTATATTACTTCTTTAGGAGACACTTGTAATTTTCAGCTTGCCAGCAGTAGGAAACAAAGGTTCTGAGCCTGCCCCAGGTATTTATACTATTGTTCTTACTATTGGTTTAGATAGTAAATCATCATACTTCTTTCTTCTGCTTAATCACAACTGTAGGAACAGACTTCTTACTTATGTCTGCTATGGTTTAAATCTTAAATGTGATCCAAACTCATGTGCTGAAGATTTCAACTCTGATGCAGCAATGTTTAAAGATAGAGCCTCTGGAAAGTAATTGGATCATGGGGTCTTTGACCTCATGAATGAATTAATCCACTGATGGATTCAGAGCTTAATGGGCTATGGTGAAGTGTTGAAAACCATAGGAGGTAGTTCCTAGATTGAAGAGTTAAATCATTGGTCATGTGCCCTGGGCAAGGACATTTTGTTCCCAACCCCATCCTCTCTCTCTGTTTCAGAGCTTCTGTAAGACAAACACCTTCTTCCATCATGTGCTGACCAACATGATGTTCTACTTCACCTTAAGCCCAAAATGACAGAGACAAGAAACTATGGACCAAAACCTCTAAAAACGTAAGTCAAATTAGTTCCACTTTTTAAGTTGATTTTCTTGGGCATTATGTCACAGTCACAGAAGGCTGCCTGAAGCTGATCTTCCTGGGGCAGACCTGAGATGATAATATGAACTCAAATAGTGCATGTCAGAATTGATTCATGGAAGGAGAAGAAGAACAGGAAGTTGAGACAAGAAAGAAAGGATCCAGACTTACCAAAGCAGACCTAGCAAGAGTTTATATGTGCTGCAACTGGGGTAGGTCTGTTTGAAGATTCTAGAGAGATATAGAGAGCATCATCAGGTACCTCACCACAGAATTAGGAACCATTGGTTATGGGTTGAGGGCTTCTCTTAGGAACACAGAGCCTCAGACATGTTAGCTAAGCACTATAACACTGAGCCTCAAACCTGCAATGAATCACTCTTGGATGGTTTGAGATAAAGTTGACATGCAGAGTCACAGGTGATTACACTATAATCCAATGGGCATATATAGTAGTACTGAAGATCAAGGGCACATTTGGGGGAGTTGATGTCCTAGAGGTCTTTGTTAGGTCAACTGTCTTCTTTGCTTCTGATACTTAGACCTAAGTAAAGATGTGTAAACCCAATTTAGTTAGTTCCCGTCATGTCTTCACGGAGGATAGAAGAAACTGACCTCTGGTTCTAGAAAGAAATTTTCTATCCATTCCTTATTGTGTGCCCTTTCTCATATCTCAATGTCCTAATTTTATGCTAATGATTAAGTATCTATCTTTGCAGAGATTCTCAGGGTGTCTTATATAAATCATCCTTAGGGAAAACATTCCCATATAACCACAGGACTGTGTTCTGTCCATAATCATGAGACAGCAGTTTAAAAGCTATTAGGGATGGCTCTGCAGGAGATGGACTTACCACCAACCCTGGTTGATGTGTTTATAAGAAGATAAAGAGAGGGGATATGTTTTATGGATGTGTAGTGAGGTGTTGGGGAAGGGAGTCCCTTGGTGGGCCCATGTTAAGACATTCCTTCCCTCTAAGGGACCAGCCACATAATGGTATAGAATAGATTAGAGTTTATTCAGGGCATGGGGTGGGGAGTTAAGAAAGTAGTAGAGGCAGAGAAAGGCAGAGAGAGAGAGAGAGAGAGAGAGAGAGAGAAGAGGAGAGGAGAGGAGAGGAGAGGAGAGGAGAGGAGAGGAGAGGAGAGAAGGGAAGGGAAGGGAAGAGAAGAGAAGAGAAGAGAAGAGAAGAGAAGAGAAGAGAAGAGAAGAGAAGAGAAGAGAAGAGACGAGACAAGAAGAGAAGTAGAGGAGCAGAGGAGTAGAGGCCAGCCATGAGCAAGTGGAGCGAGGAGGGGAAGGGACTAGAAGACAGAACAAGAAAGAGCAACAGAGCAAGAGAAGAGCAAGGGAAAGAGTAGGGGGTAAGCAGCCCCTTTTATAGTGAGTCAGGCATAACTTGGGATGGAGCTTACCTGGCTGTTGTCAAGTGACTATGGGGTAGAGCTTAGACAGAATGCTAACAGTATTGACTGGAGGTATATTCCTTCTATCATGTGATAGAGAGAATGGGCTCCAACAAGTTTTTCTCTGGCCTCCACCCATGCCTTGTGAACAGACATGCCCCTCATTCCACAAGGTAAACAACCAAATGTAATTTCAAAAGAAGTTCTAAAAAGCTAGCTTGCATAGAATGTTTGCCAATATCTGCGTTGGTTAGTCCTACAATATTAATGAGAACAATGTCTAGAATTTTGAGTATTTTTATAATTTTCAATCTATTTGTATTTTCTAAAATGATTTTACTGTCCTCCTGAGTAAACATCTTTATTAGATATTATCAAGAAGAAAACCAAGTACCTGTGAGGATAATCCAGGCCCAGAGGTAGCACAGAATAGCTGTGTAGGATGTAAGCATCCAAATCAGTTGGCCTGAATCCAAGCCTTGGCTCCTCTGCTTATGGGTGGTATGTCCTAAGACAGTCTGCTGGGGCCTCCATCAGACTTTATCAAATGCACAGTAAAATGTGACAAGAGCACCAACTCATCAGATTGTCTTGTGGCTCTTGTGGATAATGCTTTTAGAGAAAGATATAGGCCTGTGGGATGTGCTCACTGCCTGCTGTTATTTGTATTAACTGACTCTGTCAAATTTGCCTGGGGTTTGAGGCCACATCTCCTAACTGCTAATTTGGAGTTTTTTCCTGGATTTCAACACACCAGGTAAACTCCTACAAATGACCCCCCCCCCCCAATCTGGAGTATTTGTGCTGAACTTTCTCTCAATTCCTCGAAAATGTCTGCTCAGTCTGAGAGCATGACCTGGGAAGGTAGGAGGTTTTCCTATCCTGCAACTAAACTGTAATGATTGCAAAAAAAAAAAATGGAAATAAAAACATTATCAGACTCATATAGCTGGATAAGGCTGCTGAGGGTCTAAGAGAACAAACAACATGTACCCAGGACAAAACTATCTCAACCAGAATAAATTTGCCTTTTTTATGCTGAGAGGAAGCTGAAATTGAGCTTTCAGGGTCTCCGTGTCACTGGCATCATCTTTATATTCTTAAATGAAAAGAGAGAAAGGATTTGCCTTATTACAGGAGAAAGAGCCAAATGTGTTTGCTTTCAAGTGCAGAATGAAATGAACTGCACATTCTCAAAGCAGAGCTTCGTTTTGATTACTGTCTGAAGCAGGAAGCAGCCGCCCATCCCCACCCAAGCTCCGCTTCACTTTTTTATTATTATTATTTGTTATTGAAGCAAATGAGGCCGATTGTTGGAAACTTCTGTGCAGCCCTGAATGCCTCAATTGTGGCTCTCCCCGAGATTAATGCATTTAATTTACCTCTTTGGTGTATTCGAGACGCTCTTCAGCAGCCAGTCAGGGACTCCTAGCCTTGGAAGCATCTCTGTAGTAAGAGACTCTACTGCGTCTATACAACCTGCTTTAGGTAATTTAAGAGAAGTCCAAGAACCATGAAAGAAGGCCCTGGAAGCATCTCTGTAGTGAGAGACTCTAATGTGTCTCTACAACCTCCTTTAGGTAATTTAAGAAAAGTCCAAGAACCATGAGAGAAGGCACTGTGATTCTAGACTTTCTCCCCATCTTCTAGTGGGGCGAAGAAGATGAGAAAGGGAAGAAATGTAGCCAGAGAACAGTGTAAAGGGCTTGAATCACCATCTTTCAGGCACTGATACTATCTTCTCCATAACACCAAAAACAAAGTCATTTCCACTTAATGTTCACAGACTCCGCAATAAATTCAGGGAGCAAAATATTTATCCTTGTGGATCAAACATTTTAAGACTTTTTGATATTAAATTTTAGTTTTGACCTCAAGCAGAACAAACAGGGGCAGCAATCCCCCACCTCACTCCCACCTTTAAGCATTTAACAAATCTGCAGCCATCACACTAGACTGAGAGTGGAGTATGGATAGTGCATGGTCCTTGCCTTAATAGTTCCTCTAGTCTGTCATACTCTAGCAACCATACCAAAAAAAAATTCTCCTGAATTACAGTCCTCATAAATTTCATAAAATAAGCAAAGAAAAGACAGAGTATGCACTGAAACATTTAACTTGCATTTTGGAGGCTGAGCAAGGACTAAGACATTTGAGAGACATTTGAGTGTATGAGAAGAAAGCAAACCAGGCCTCAAGCCCCTTTCCCGGCCCTACTTAAACTCACACGTGTCTGGTCCTTAAGGGCGGGTGGCTGATTGTGTTATATTTAGAGATGTAAAGTCATCACTATAATGCCCAAAAAACAGAGATTCTGCCCCCTTCATACTTTAATCTGTCATCAGCATCTTGCCTGGTCTCAAGGGTACAGTGGGATGTAGATGTTCTTCTATGTATGTTTAGCATTTCCTGGATATCTTTGATGCTATGGATGATTCCACACACTCTGCATAACAATAGAGGGATATTATTAATATTATTGTTGCTCCTCACCACATCTTTTCAGCTCAACTAAGAGTATTTTAAGAAAAGAAGCAATCTGAAAGATTTATCCCTAAAATTTGAAAAATGGAGCTTTGGCCAAAGGCTTCCTCAGACAACTTTTATACAGGGTTGCAAGAGAAGTAAGCCAACTACAAGGTCTCTCCTCATATGCAGATTTTCCTCTGGCCATCCGGAACTATCAGGAAGAAACCAGTCAGTAGGTCAAGGTCATCAGGAGGATAATATTCTCCATGCAGGAGATGAGCAAGTCTAGCTCACAATAAAGGCTCAAGACCATCTGTTTTTCACCCATGCTAAACCCCAGGCAGGATTCCTTCCAGGACCAGGAATAAACAGCTGCATAAACTCATGTCATGGCATCTAACCTAGTAACACAGACCTATAATCTCAAGCACTCAGGAGGCTGAGGCAGGAGGATCATGAATTCGAGGTCTATCTGGGTTATAGAGTGAATTCAGTTCTAGGCTGGGTAATTTCCAGAAATTCTGTCTCAAACCACAAAAGAAATTATAAGCTAAGGATGTAAATCCATAGGAAAACACTTATCTAGCATGTTCAAAGCCATGGGTTCAATCTTTAGTAAAGGAAAAAGACAAAAATGAAGAAGAAATTCAAACTCTGGGTAACTTGGGGTGACCAGATAACTCACTGAGTGAGAGTACTTGTGGTAAAGCCTGATTTTTGTCCCTTGACCTCCACAGGTTTACAATGGGGCATACGCATGAGTGTGTTCGAGCAAGCATTCATGCTCATGCATTCATGCACACATACTCAGGTAAATAAATAAATAAATAAATAAATAAACAAATAAATAAATTCGACTTTTTTAAAAATCACAGATAATTCGTGTATACTCTAGAACCAGCAATACAAAAAACAATTAGTATGTATGCTTCAAAACCAGCTTAAAGAATGAAGAATGGAGGAAAGGATCATTTAGTAGAAATATGTAGTGTATAAGCTTTTACTTAAAGGGCATGGAAATTCTCTCTGAAACGAGCCAAGAATGTAGGCCTGCTAGTTCCAGAAACCAGTCCCTCCACAAAGGCAGACATCTAGGTGTTTCTAGGGAGTGCTCAATCACAAAGTAAATGATAATGACAATGATAAAGCCACATTCTTGAGAATAACAAGTATGCAGGATGTTTTTCTCTCGTGACCCTGACTCCTGACTCCTCATGACCCTGACTCCTGACTAAAGCATGGGTTGGGTCTCTCTGAAATTTTCCACTGTTTTTATGTTTCCTTGGTAACTCCCTCACGCCCCCCCCCCCAGTTTGTGATTTTCCCCTTTAAATACCCCTCACTTCTTGTGCTCAGGGTCGCGTTCCTCTGCCCCTGTGAGGGTTACTAACTTGTCCCCAGTATACTGGCTTTCCCCCTCCCCCCAATAAACCTCATGCTGTTGCATCAAGATTGGTCTCTTGTGAGTCTTTGGGTGGCCGTGTTCTCCTGGGACTTGAGAGAGGGTCTCCCCTCATGGGGGTCTTTCAAGAGCACTTGCATATGCTTTTGTATTTTGTTTAACTACAAAGACTTCCTCATCAGTGGGCAACAAATGAATCCTTGTGTTGCAACCCAGAACTCATTGTTCTGTATGTCGTTCAAGGCCAGCCTGGTCTACAGAGTGAGTTCCAGAACAGCCTGGGCAGTACAGAGAAACCCTGTCTTGAAATCCAAAAAGAAGAAGATATTGATAACCATTAAAGTTGGCTCACAGAAATAAGAGTTAATAATTTACAATGAGATCAAGTGTCATGTCACTAGATGACAGTGGCAGCTCATAGCTCCTTCAGGGGGGCACAGTTATTCCCATTTTCAGTATGGCACTACCATCATCATGTTACCCACTCCCAAAGTTCTGGAAAAATAAATGGGGTACTTTAAGCATGAAACAGAGTCTGAAATAGGTTTTTGTTGGTTTGTGAGGGTCTGGGCACATAGGCCTCCCTCAAAATCTTTAAATGGCCTGATGGTGTGAACTGGAGGAAAACATACATTACCCATGACTCCATGGGCTTTGTTATCAAGCAGCTCTTGTCAGGGCTTCTGTCCCTCCCTGCCACCCTGTCTCCTGACTGAGGAGACAATGAGCTCTACAAGGAGAAGCTGTCTTGTGGAGTGATGTGTGAGCCTCAGAAGGCTTCATCAGTCACTCGGAGACGTTGGCACAGAGTCAAGTTAGTTCTTATGTGACATTAAAAAGCTCACTTCAGTGAGGAAAACAAACAGATAAAGAACACCCGCTAATGACTTCAGAAGGCCAGAGAGCAGCTGAAGTATTGTTTTTTTAAATGCAATAGATTTTAAACAGCATTTCCAATAATGAATAAGTCACCCAATTACTGCACTCGTCTCATAGCGAACACCTGTCCCAGTGAGTTGCAATCCCCAGAGTGACTTTTATTTTTAACAATATTTATTATCATGAGTGTTATCACATTAGATGAAATCAGCTGGAGATGGCTGCCTCACCGATGGCATCCAGACACTGTGGCTAGAACGGCTTTGCCTCCCACTTTGGAGACTGCAGCTGCTCTGAGCTGCCATTACTGTCAGTCCCCAGCAGACAAGGCGGGATGATCTCTGCCCCGGAGAGTGAGAACATCCTAGGGGTCCCCCATGGCTGTCATCCTCAAAAGTTCCTAGAGGATTTCACAAAGCACCTGCTGGAGACATGTCTAGGAACAGCTTCACTTAGCATTGGAAGGCCAGTGCTCTGGGGAACAGGACATTGTCACTGTCACACGGCTTTCCCTGTTTGCCCCAAGGAACTGCTAGAGAGATTTTAAGAAGGCAAAGGGAGAATGACTCAAAAATGCCTTGCTACATCTGTTTTACTCTTCAGATGTGACCCAGAAATCAGGCAGAGGATATTTATACAGTTTCTCCAAGGTCCCTGGCATTCAGCTTGTCACTTGTCCTTATGAAGGATGTAGTTGAGAAAGCAAGCTTTCACCAGGCCACCTGAGCACACTCCATAAGACAGCACTCTTTCTATTATTGACTCAGTGTGCACCGAAGGCCTACTATGTGCTTTTTGTTCAATGTGAGACAAAAAGCCCTCAGTTAAAGAGATTCTAGTAGCCAGAGGGAAAAGGCCTTGTTACAAATAGATGATATAGTAAAATCTTTGGTAAATACTGAACTCTTGGAGCTAGACATACTTTATAACAAGGACACGTGAGAAGCACCTTCCCTAAGGTCAGAGAGAGCCTGAGTGATCAAAATAGATTTGGAGGCTGAGAAACTAGTTTCCTAGATGCACAAACTTGAACACTGTGCTGGAGAGCTTCCTAAGAAGATGAGTGACAAGGATAAAATTGCTACCATCATTTGCAAGTTTTCACTGTAGACTAGACAATGTGCCAAGTGTTTAAAATGTATCATATAATTTAATGCTTAGAACTGCTGTGACGCCTAGGTATATGAACCAGTCACAGTTAAAAAGCCGAATTTAACATAAGCATGCCAGGGCAGATACTAAGGTTACAGTGCTTAGGAAGAGAGATGTGCTCATTTTCAGCTCTGGTTCCTCTTCTTGTTCTTGTTCTTGTTCTTGTTCACTTCTCTCTGTCTGTCTCTGTCTGTCTCTGTCTGTCTCTGTCTGTCTCTGTCTGTCTCTGTCTCTCTCTCTGTCTCTGTCTCTCTGTCTCTCTGTCTCTCTCTCTGTCTCTCTCTCTGTCTCTCTCTCTATCTCTCTCTCTGTCTCTCTCTCTCTCTCTTTCTCTCTCTCTCTCTCTCTCTCTCTCTCTCTCTCTCTCTCTCTCTCTCTCTCTCTCTCTCTCTCTCTCTCTCTCTCTCTCTCTCTCTCTCTCATGGTAACCCTCTTTTTTATCTCAATGGTCCATGCTGGATTCAGTGATATCTACAATCTAAACCAACTCTTTTTATAAGATGGAGTCAAAGAAGTCTGGCCGATCAGGTCTAGATCTTAAGGGCCACAGGTTTTTTTTTTTTGTTTGTTTGTTTATTTGTTGTTGTTGTTGTTTTGTAATTATAAGGAATTTCAGAGTAAAGACAGCTGTTGACCTGTTTTTATTGAATTTCTACCTAAGACTAAACACCAAGAGCATCCTAGAAGGCATGAAAGTGACAGCCTCTTTCATAAGTACCACACATTGGAGCCAGAGATATGGAGGAGAAAGTTGACAGCTAGTCTGACACTCTGCTAGATAAGCAGACTTAAGGCACTCTTTTTTGTGGGTTGGAAACTAGGGGAGGGAGAGAGAGAAAGAGAGACAGAGACAGACAGAGAGAGAGACAGACAGACAGAGACAGAGAGAATGAGCTTAAAGTAACTCCTACTCATGAGAGAGCTGGTCAAGATAGGGCAACAACAGCCCCTTAGACATTTAGGACCATCGCCATGCGATGAACTCTCCAGAAGCCCTCAAGGAGGAGATTATTCTTACTGGTATTGAGGGGAAAACAGGCAATAGGGGCTAGGTAAGCAGTGAGGAAAAAAAATCCATTGAAAGCTGGTGGGAGGCAGAAGAATGTTAGGCCAGCATGATTAGAGCCTGCTGAGGAAGGCCAGTATCAATGCAAGGATGCAGGTTTTGTCTGGGTCAGAGTGAACTGGCTGAAAGTTGATCTTTGCAGAGGCATGTTGACCAATGTCTTGGGATGCATCCCATAATGCTGAAACCATAGCTAGCACAAAGGGATACTGCAGAACACTCTCTGCAGAGCTTAGGCCTGTGTGCACACTATTAAGAGATTCCCCAGACAAGCAGAACAAGGCCAGACCTTCCCCATTACAGAGGAGTAAAAGGATTTCATCCCATTGCATCATTCTAGCAACTTCACAGTCTCAGCCCATGTTCTCTTCAGAGAAATCTAGAAATGGAAAGAAGCTGCGCTGCCTAGATGCCCTACAGTCAGCGGACCCCAGGGACAGATCAGCTGGGGAAGCAGGACCACCATGAAACACCAGAGAAAGCATTCCTTCTCTGAAGTCCATGGTCATGCACACTTGAACTCCTTCTTAGGCCTGACACTAATTGCTTTCTCTAAGAACCTCGTGTCAGTCTCTGTCAACTCTCCCCTCCCTTTTGTTCTAGACTCTGCTTGTCTTCACTGACTACTGCTCTGGGCTTGACTCCTCAGCTTCCTCTCCATTATTCTGATTTCACAATTTCACCTCCAATTTGGTCTTCCTGGCTTTGACTCCTTCTGATGGGGAGCCAGTTCTCTCCTGCTGTCAGCTCCAGTGTCCCCCTCTTTTTACCAAGTGGTCTGAAGTGCTAGAAACGTCCCCAACCTCTTCCTGTGAATTTGACTCTAAGGACAGAATCACCACGGCCCCTGAACAGGAAACAAGCTCTTAGGTTCTCCTGGTGACTTCGACCCTTCCATCCTAACCAGGTACATTTGTAAGCTTCCAGATTTGTATCTCTGCCTTGCTTCAAGAGAGTACTTCACTGACTAAACCCCCAGTTCACATACTTGGAGTGCATGTGTGCCTGCTTGTATGCAATTGAGCATGTGTATGCATATTTGCGTGCGCATATTTGCATGCTCATATGTCAATGTGTGTACTTCTGCGCGAACTCGCACCTCTGTATGTTCGTGTATTGCATATGCCTGTGAATACTTTTGTGTGTGCTTGATGGTGTTAAGGACTCAACGTATAAAATAAAGCACCTTGGCATTGAAATGTTTTTTGTCTGGGAGCAGGTTAGATGTCCTCCACGTGCAGAGTGCCTTCCTTTTCCTAGACGAAAGGGATAGCTTCATTATAGAGGACAGCATGGAAGAGATTCTGAACACATGGGTCTGGTTCAGTTCCTGCCCAGTTCATTGACATTATATCACGTCCCCTTTTGTTTAACTACACTTCCCCATTCTTCTCCAATCTCCAGTAACATAAACATACACAGGTTTCTGTTTCTTGGAGTCTCAGTTCTAAAAGACTCTCATGTACATAAAACTTATACTGAATGCATTTGCATGTTCTTCTCCTACCAATCAATCTGTCTTTTGTTTTAGGATCCCATATGGAAAAATATATTTCCTTTCCCTGATGGTATATGTAAATTTTA
>NW_022196906.1:24010500-24016977 GCF_008632895.1 Mastomys coucha | reverse complement strand
CTTCCTGATAAACTCATCATAAATAAAAATAATTTAAGCAGAAAATTTATTTACTATGTTTAACCTACCAAGCATAATAGTTCACCCTGGTCTACCTCAAATGTGCTCAGAACTTTTACATTAGCCTACAGTTGCCAGAAAATGTTTACTGTCTCGTCCCACTTCCTGACTGCTGTACTGAAAGTGAAACATGGGGCAATTGGAAAGGTATGCCTCCACGATGCTCATCATGTCGGATTGTTCTTGAGTTGCATCATCTGAAGTTGCAGGGTGTCTTTCTTTTCAGATGTACATACTTTCATTTTCAGAAATGGGGTAGATGAACAGAAAGGCTGGGCAAGATTAAGATTAAGAATATCAATCTTAATCTCTGCTATTTTTTCAGGTATTCAACTTGATTTGGGGGTAAAGTATATAGTGTTGCAATACTTGTCATCTGAAATATAAAAATGTGGAAGATCTTGAAAAGAATGTATGGAATGAGGTAAGAGTATAGTCTAAATGTTATTTTTAATTGTTAAAAGCAAAAAAAAAGTAAGACTAGACATTCACATAGAATACAACAAACATTGAATTAATGACAAAAGCAAAATGCTAAAGAGAAATGTAGTCAATGCATGCGGGAGACATCATCAAGATGCATGAAACCTAAGAAAAGCCCTCGAGCAAGCCACCTTCTCATTTCCTTCGGTGTGCTGCTAAGGACATCTGATGGCCTAGCCTGCAGCACCTTACACTGGTCCTTCCTTCACTGCAAGAACTAAAGGTAAGGCCAACTTTGACCGTCCACCAGTTACTTTGAGTCAAGCACATGGAAGTGAACTAAGGTTCCAGAGTGGTCACTCAGTGGGTCACAGGGATGGAGCCATGGACCTACAGGGTCAGAAAGACTATTCTGAGTTCTTATATAAGACTACTGTTCCTTCAGATATTGTCATGATAACCCATGAGGCAGGAGGCTGATCCTGTTTAATTATAAAATATCCCCAAAGGCTCATGCATTGAAGCTGTGGTCCTCAGTGACTAGTGTTATTGGGAGGAGCAGCAAACCTGTATTGATGGAGCCTCACTAGAGAAAGTAGGACAGTTGGAGATACACCTTGTCTTGAGAGGATACACTTCATCCTGGCCCTTCTCTATCTTTTGACTTCCTGGCCACCTACGGTAAACAATTGTTTCCTCCACATGGCCTTGCTGCTAAGATGTTCTCCCTTGCCCCAGGCACAAACTAATGGCATGAGTCAATCTAGTCATGGGCTGGATGTCTGAAAATGTAAGCTAAGTAAGCCCTTCCTCTCTTAGATCACTCTCTCTCTCTCTCTCTCTCTCTCTCTCTCTCTCTCTCTCTCTCTCTCTGTCTGTCTCTGTCTCTGTCTCTCTGTCTCTCTCTCTGTCTCTCTCTCTCTGTCTGTCTGTCTCTCTCTCTCTGTCTCTGTCTCTCTGTCTCTCTCTCTGTCTGTCTGTCTCTGTCTCTCTGTCTCTCTGTCTCTCTCTCTCTCTCTCTCTCTCACACACACACACACACACACACACACACACACACACACACACCAAAAAAAGAAAAAGGAAGGAAAGAAGAGAAAAGAAGAAAGGGAGAGAGAGAGAAAGAGAGAGAAGGAGGGAGGGAGAGAGGGAGAAAGGGAGAGTAAGAGAGAGATTCACTAATTTGTAGGCCAAGGCAGAAAAAAGAGGTCAGAAATACCCTCTGCCTCAGTGCCACAGCCTAGCTGACTGAAAGCTGGGAAAGAAGCCAGTCTACTTGCTTGACTCTTAGAATCTCCTTTTTGGAAAGAAATACAGCATTCAACTCTCAGGGACTCTTAGACCATCCTCCCAGGGAACTGGCTCCACTCAAAAATGTTTAATTAAGATGCTCCCACCTTCCTAAAAACAGAAAAGGAAAATCGATAAGCACTAAATAGTTACAATCCTGGATCAAAATGCTTTTAAATAAGGTTATCTTTAGCTTTAGCCCCGCTCCACAAGCAAAAGATGTGAGTGAGGTTCTTCAGGAAGGGGACAACGATATGCCCTAAATGTGTCATCCAGGCACTCTCATGGCATCTCACCACAGGAGTGGCCTCATCTGTTGCACGTGGAGGTTAACAGTTGGATTTGTCATTTAGAGACATTACAAAATCTACTTCTCAAACTTTGCTGTTATTCATGGTGCTGGGCTATATTTGCTAAGCTTAGAAATTTGGGATGAGGAGGGAGTATGGGACCAATTAGCATAATTGATTCTGACAATCCAAGCCTTAGGGTCTGTGCACGTGCTCCCTCTGCCTGGAATGATCTTCCCCCATATGGGCTGGCAAGCTTCCTCTACTTCTCAGTTCTTGACTCATCCCTTTCTCAGCAAGGCTCTCCTGATCCAAACCTCAGCACTTCCCTCATGTTGTACCCTCTTATCCATCTCCCCAGCTCCCTTTGTATGTCTCCTCCACACTGACCGTTTTCTAACATGGTAGAGATGTCATCGAGTTGGCTAGTGCCTCTCTCCAGGACATAAAACACCTTGGAACAGCAACACATTCCAGGCCCCTGGAATAGTGCCTGGTGTTTAAAAGGAGCTTAATAAATATTTAATGGAGAGTGTCCTTTACAGGAAGCCCAGAGGCTCTGGTTCCTGCTCCATCACTCAGCTGTTCTTAGACTGAGGCAAAACTTTATTTCTCTGCATCTTCTCTTCTTCTGTAAAATGGGGGAGAGAGTAACAGAGCAACAATGCTGTGAGGAAAATCAAGTGTGTTACATGTATTTCTATGAGCATTTGACATGTGCTCTGTGCTTTGTGAAGACAGCTATTACTAACAGCGATACTCAACAATCACTGAGTACCTACTATGTGATTGGAATCATTTCATGCACGTGGAATGTGGTCACATGACTATCTGTCATGTGTTATCTATATAATAAATGTTGGTGAACACTTTATTTTTTTTAATACAAAAAAAAAATCCCACATAGTGTAATAGATGCTATTTGCTCTGGTTAAACCTGGCAAGGTTACTTAACTCTCTCAAATGCAGCCTGCTGGTAAGGCTTAAATTCACAGAACTATTCCAAGACCCACAAGACAATGTGTCCAAATGGAACTACCAACTTCAGTCCTATTCCAAAGGTGCAGGTGGTGTGGGTTTATGGGCCAATCTTTTCCTGCCTCGTTTTTTTAGTTTCAGTGTCTATAAGAGAAAACTCTGAGGCTCTTTGGAAGTCCACCTCCCACTCAAGGTTCAAATTTCACTCAAGCCTAGTCTCTCTTTTATAAGGATGAGTAACGTGCAATGTATCATACATGCTCTGTTGATTGAAATTGTTTAAATTGACTCCAAGCTGACACTGTAAATACAGAGCACAGACCTTGGGCACAGACCTGGTTTGGGAACTGAGGCTGCGGCTTCCCCCTGAGGGCTTTCTGTTTGTTTGCTGGCCCTATAAAACCTAACTCCCTCCTCTGCTTTCCACAGTGACTGCTGCACACAGAGGCATGCTGAGTCTTCTCACACAGCCTGGGCTGACTGATGGGTTGGGGGAGAATAGTTCAGCATAGTCCTGGTGGACAGCGGGAGGGAAGGGAGGCCATGGTTTACACCTTGGCATTCCCAGGTCTTTATAAAGTATAGGACTGAGAGCAGAAACAGGAGGCAGACAAGAGGTAAGTATGACACTTAGTTTTGACTGGAAACACTACTTTCAGGGGTGTTCCCAAACAGTGATCATTACAAGGCTTTGGTTTGGGTTTGTCTCATGGTCTCAGATCCCCTCTGGACCCTAACAAGGGCATCCCCAAGATCTCCCTAAGGGCACTGCATTAGCTGAGACAGTGCTCAGGGTCTCCAGCCACCAATCTAAAGCAGACAGCAGGAGGATATTGCAGAAAGAATACTAGAGCAGCCTTTCCTAGGGATGCAGGCCAATCATCAAAGTGGGTACTGACCCTCTATCAGACTCAGAAATGCAGGCTCTGCCCCCTCCCATCAGACTTAGCAAGCAGGCCCTGGTCCCCATCAGACTCAGCAAGGCATACCCCTGTCCCCATCAGACTCAGCAAGGCATACCCCTGTCCCCATCAGACTCAGCAAGGCAGGCCCTGTTACCCATCAGACTTAGCTATGCAGGGCTTTGTTTCCATCACACTCAGCAAAGCGGGTCCTGACTCAGCAAGGCAGACCCTGGCTCTCCATCAGACTGACTTCAGAGAAGCAAGAGCGGTGAAACAGATTGACTGGACAAGTCACCCTACAGATGCCAGAAAAGGGACAATACAGAGCAGAGCTTCTGATACTATAGTGCTGGACATAATAGAGAAGAAACACGTGACTGGTTGGGATTATAGAAGGGATGAGAGAGCAGTAAACCAAAACAGTACATAAGGGATGAGAGAAACTGGAAGACAGGATGACCTGAGAAGAAAGCAAATAAGAAGGAACATGAAGGGAAGAAATGGCTCCATTAACTGGTAGAGAAGGACAATTTTATGAAGAAGGCTCCTCACATTGGGTAGGCAGCAGCCTCTGCTCTTTGCATTGCTCACTGCTGCCCCCATGTGTTCTCAGGCTGAGAACTCTGACACCAGTGCCCAGGCATGGGCAGATAGCATGTCTATCTGCAGGATACAACTTCCTGCTGTTTCTCACAGTCTGCATCTCCTTCCTTCCTTCCTCCCTTCCTCCCTCCCTCCCTCCCTCCCTCCCTCCCTCCCTCCCTCCCTCCTTTCCTCCCTTCCTCCTTCCTTCTCTTAACTTTTTTCTTGAACATCTGACTTCAGTGCCATTCTTCTGGGATATGCAGCCCACTATTCTCTGGAGGTGATCTACATGAACCACAGCTATTAAGATATATGATGATTCTAGCTGGCCTTTCTTAGGAGTTAATCTGGATCTTTATAACCTGTCCCACTTGAAAATTTCCCACTTTCCTGGAGAAACAACAGGTACAACTAGGGGTCAGAGTTGAAAGTGACCAGTATATATTAGTATGTACTCCAGTATAAGGATGCCTAAGGAGATGAGAGAGTTTTATAATCCAAGGAAGCACCATATTGAAATGGAAGAGATGCCAGCAGTATGAGAGACCATGGGGAACCCCAAAAAGGAAACATGGGGTCCAAGTCAAGTGCTGGAGCAGTACATGTCCTGACTGTCTCCTTCTTGGCTTCACTGGTGGATGAGGTCATAGGTCTCCCTTCTCACACCAGCTTCTTAGATACATGGGACAGAATCTCAGAACTCCAAATAGCTTTTTCTTTGTTTGTAAGAGATCACTTAGCTATTCTGACAAATTTCTTGGTGTAGGACAATGCATCTGTGAAGAGCAGAATATATGGATTTTCTGTCCTCCTTGCTAAAAAATATTCCTCCAAAGCAGCATATGATAAAAGGAACAAAATATTATGTGCGGTATATCCTGGCACCGAGGGGACACAGCCATTCCTTGTTTGTCCCTTTGTTCTTCCTTGTTTGTTTTGAGAAAGGAGTAAGGGAAGGATATATTAGAGGGGGTGAATAAGTCTCAAGGACCATGATGGTGACAAAGAGGAAGCTCTGAAACAGAGGAAGCAGGAGGAGGAAAAGAGCTGAGGGGCTAGGTTAGGTGAGTGTTCTAACTGCTAGCTTTTATTGAATTTAAATGTTGAAGTTAGACTCCTCATCAATATTTTTATACTTGGAGCTTTGTTTTGTTTTGTTTTAATAGCGAGTAGAGACACTGAACAAAGCAAGGAATAATATATTTGGTCTTACTCATTCGATTAGGATCATTTTCTGTTTGGGGCCCAAAAGATTCTGCTTTGAGAGAGGAGAGGATGTCAGAGTGGGAGGTTTTATGTATTCTCCAAGCAAAGTAGAGCGAGAATCCCAGAATTAGAAAAAATAGAATAATCAGATTCAGTTTAACGCCTTCCCTTGCATTCTGGGGATTACCCATAAGCCACTTAAGCTGAAGTCTCAAGGGCCACAGTTGGTCCCATTTCTATTAAAATCTTGCCTAACTGGGAAGCATAGTACTTTTCTTTTTCTTCTTCTTTTCTTTTTACTTTAGAGAAAAGAGAAAAGGCTGATGGTCCTAGTGTAGCTCTAAATGACACCAGTTCTTTTAATCACTCAATGATGCAGTGTGTTTGCCATCTAATTTCATCCAAAACACCCTAAACTGAAAATAAAGTGCTGTTTAATAGGCATGCAAAGATGTCATTTCATTTTGCTGAATGTTCTAGTAGCAACTACTAATTATTTAAATGTATTTTTTTCCTGTAATTATTTGAAACAGACTATTCAGAGCTCCTCCATTAACTTCAAAAATATTTCGGTATCCTACAGAAATTCAACAGTATAAATTTAAACGGCTCTTTCTTCAATGGGCTGGGAATACAGCTGGAAGAGGTGGAGGAAGGAACCATATCTTGGGCAAAGGAAACAACGAGAGAGAGAGAGAGAGAGAGAGAGAGAGAGAGAGAGAGAGAGAGAGAGAGAGAGA
>NW_022196906.1:24007627-24010395 GCF_008632895.1 Mastomys coucha | reverse complement strand
AGAGAGAGAGAGAGAGAGAGAGAGAGAGAGAGAGAGATCTCATCATCAGCTCTGTCCTACTGCTGGGTCTTCTGGTAGCATTTGATTTTTCCCAGACCTGTGGGCAGGTTACAGAACTAATCCCCTGATGCTATTTGTACCTGCTGCTCAATGGCGAGAGGCTGGGAAACCAATAAAGATAAGGCAGACCTGAGCAACAGATCAGACTGAGGAAGGCAGTAGAGACAGATCCTATCCACTTCTAAGGCTGACTTCAAGTTAGCCACACCACAATTTTCTACCGATTTCATTTAGAATGACTAAAAGGGTCCCATGTACCCAGTAACCTACTCAGCTCTCTGAAAGGATTCATAAGATGATAGTCTCCCCAGTTAATATTTACTACTCAAAGGGGGAGGAATGGAAGCTCAGGACTAGAGCTCAGGATCAATAGTCACACTAACAGCTGAAATCTAAAGACTTGATTCCTAGGCTAGGATAGCATGTACAACAATGTATTAGAAAAGCTTCTTTTCTATCACTGAAGTGAATACCTGGCACTGGGTACTTATGACGTACAGGCAGGTTTGTTTTGGTTCTTGGATCTGGAAGTTCAAGTCCAAACTTAGGTGACAGATGGACAGACAGAATATGCCAAAAGCTCAAGAGCCAGGTGTAGCATCATTTGGACCCATAGTACTTAGAACAGGATCCAGGTGGTACTGAAAGTCCCAACCCTTAGTGTAGGACTGCCTACAGACTGGGGTAGCTTTGTTCTATCATTGGGGATCTTTTGGTCACATCGCTAGTATCTATTGACTGTTAGAATTTATATGTGAAATATGATATCTATAGATAATCTAATAGTCTGAGTCCTTGAGTATGTATTAGTACTCTGACCTCTGTAACACATGTGCATCATTTAAGAATGAGGAAATAGGCTTGAAGATGAAATGAAATGTTCCTGAGCTCCGAGAACCTAATGTTTCTTTCTTGTGACTGCTTAATAATGCCTTTAACTTTTGATCGGCATCTACATTAAGACTTTGATGTCCCACTAGCTGATCATATTTCTTTTATTCGTTACCATTTCTCTGTAGGTTACTATCCTTTTTAACTGGGCTTATTCATTTATTCACTGTAATCCTTACTCAAAACAAAAATGTGGAGGTCTTGATTCTTCCTTCTTCATAAGCAATCAATTACAAGACATTTTGTTATTGTTGTTGTTGTTCAGTTTTGGTCTATAGATCTCTTCTCCTGCTTACAAAACATTTGTCTTCTACTTGCATTCCTGTCTGCCATGTGGCTGGCCCTCTCACATCTGTACTCTATACAGAACAATATGTAAGTTCTAAACTTTTAGATTTTCAACTTGACACAGTATGTAATTTGCTCAGATGTGAGTCATAATAATTGCAGGGTCCTGTAGGTCAAACTGGCATTACTCTAGGGGATTATCTTACCTTTAACTTGATTCAGGAGACACCAGTCCATTGTGGGCAGCTCCATTCTCTGGGCAAGTGGTCCTGGCCTGGATAAGAGCTAGTGAGCCAGTAAGCAGTTTTCGTTCCTATTCTGACTTCCCTCAATGATGGAATATGATCAATAAACTGAAAGAAGCCCTGCTTTCTCAATTTGTTCTTGTTTAGAGTTTTATTACAACAGAAGAAAACTGAAGAACCTTGATAGCCCAGTTTCCATGTAAAACCTTCCTGGTTCCCCTCATCCTTTAACATAGGGAGCTGGGAAGTCTTCATTGAAACCTCTTGTTCATTTGCCCCTTGACAGTTCCTGGAGGAAGGCCAGGCCAGCGCAACTTCAGGATACTATAGTGCACTGTTAGAAATCTGTGAGTTTTGGAATAAAAGGGTCTGAGCATGGTAATGGGGGTACTCATGCACTGTACCTGGCCTTGACCTATGCCTAAAATCTTACTTTTTTTTGAAGCACTAATAAAATATTGTTTATAATTTTTCTACATTTGTTTTACAGGTGAGAAAACAAATCATAATTAAATTTGTTTAGGAGCTATAATAGCAAGTCTGTGAGCATTGCAAGAGCTCAAAGTCATATCAACGAGGCAATGTCAAATGCCTCACTGGATGAGTATCACTAAGCAGAGTCTAGACAGCCTTCTATTTGGAAAGAGAGAAATCAGAATATTTAATCCTGTCCCTCAGAGAATCCAAATAGAAACACTTAAGTACCTTTAAATGCACTCAAATAAAATGAGCAATTAATTCAGCTCTAGGAACGATGGGCTCCCAATCTATAAAATATTGACCTTCCATGTTTGTAAGGACTGAGATAATGCATATGGGTTCTGTAATGTTAACCTCCAAGAGCAGCACTGGTGATATAAACAAGTCCCCTGTCCAGGCAGGTACCTAAGAGTTCCACTGAGTATCTGCCTTCTTTTCAGAGACATAGACTGTTGTTGCCTGAGACACAAAAAGCAGAGTCTAGTGTCAGTAACACTTTAGATTTTTCAGAAAAAAACCTCTTATTTTGGTGGTCAGTGATAAAGCTCAGTTGTTGGAGTGCTGGGTTCTAGCCTTAGCATTGTATAAAAGTGGTGGTAGTTGCCCATTCCTGTAAATATAGCACTGGGAAAGTGAGGGCAGGAAGAGCAGAATGTCAAAGCTACAGAGCTAGTTTTTTGGTGACAGAGCTAGGCAGCTTGGGCTACCTAGGACCTTGTCTTTGAAAACAGACAAATAGATGTACCACAATTTCTGTATCTACTCCTCTGTTGAGGGACATCTGAGTTGTTTCCAGGTTCTGGC
>NW_022196906.1:23951537-24006151 GCF_008632895.1 Mastomys coucha | reverse complement strand
GGCAGGGTGGCAGGCATGGGGAAGTGGGAGGCAACAGGGGTTTGTTTTGGTTGTTTTTGTTTGTTTTTGTTTTTTGGAGGGGAAACTGGGAGTGGAGAAATTTACATGTAAATAAAGAAAAAAAAAGAAAACAGACATAAAAATCTTCTGAATGTTGGTTTCTTTTGTTTATTTGTTTGTTTGTTTGTTTTATTACTATGCAGATCTAACACAACCTGGGAATTTTGGAATAGAATTTGTCTTCCAGGTTGAAACCTGTACCTCACAAAAGGCTACACAGATCTAAAGCCTGGAATCTACAAGAATAAGTCATCTAAGGGTAAAGGCATTCAGAATGGAGTCAGACATCTGCCCCAGTCGGTACACTTTTAGTGTACCCAGTAGGCAACTAAGGATAGCCTGTGGAAAAGACTCAAGTATGATGGGTGAGAACCATCAAGCAGGCAAAAAATTAGAGGACTTGGAATCAATCTGCACTTTAGAGTCAAAAGACTCAATCAAGGGAGAAAACAATAAAGAGGAGTTTAAAAATCAATGAGTTCAGAGTGGTTTGTTTGGGACCCTAGCTTTCAAGGGGAGGCACATAAAATGCTGCTGATATCTTCCCAAGGCACTTTAGTCTGTGCCACTCCTGAAAAAAAAATAGCAGCAAACAATATATAACACTGTCACTTGGCCTGAGCTTTGTGAAGGGCTCACAAATTGGACCCTGTCACTTAGAACCTCTTGTGACTTCCTATGCTATGTTCAAGGAGATAAAAGCTAAACTCAAATATTTCTGCAGATAACCAGAAACTGTAATTTTTTCCAACAGAATAAAATAGAAATCGGAACACTAAAAAAGAAATCACAACAAAACTTCCTTCCCCTGAATCTCTTTACCCAATATTCCTCATACCAACTGTTAAAATCCTATATCTTTCTCGTTGCTCAGGCTGAGGTAGGTGCTGAGATATCTGTCCTCTCTCCCTCTCTCCTCTCCCCTCCTTTTTGCCCTTCCCCTTCCCCCTCTCTTCTTTCTTCCCAGAACTCTCTTTACCAAGACAACAGGAAGTTCTGCTGCTTCTACTTTCAAAATAAATTCACAATCCAACTCTCCCACCATCTGCACTGCCCTTAGCCTCCCTCTGGCCAACATTTTTCACTTGAATTACTGCAGCAAGCCTTGCTAATTCTTCTTCTGCCCTGCTTTCTATAACAGTAAGAACAGGTTTCAGTATTCTGCAGCACTAAGTAGCAACTATCTTTCAGCGTCTCAACTAGGATTACTAGGTCACCACTACATTACACACAGGTTAGCAGAATCACTACAGTTTCCATCAGACCCAGACTGGCAGAGCCACCCCATTGTCACATGGTAGGGATGATTGTCCACAGAGCATGATGGGTAGTTCGCATCCCGTCTGTCCAAGTTTCATTGTTGAAGGCAGCCACATGACCATAACAGGCATTGCAAATTGCTTTTGTTCTAAAGTATAATTTTTTACTCAGGCCCATGAGGTAACAGGAAGAACAAGAGCCTGGTGTCTCTGCCCCCCTTTCGTATTTGACTCCTGTACCCTGAGCTTAGTACTCTATGTGGACACGTCAATCCTCAAGAGGTGTTTCTTCAAGGGGAGAAGTGGTGAGACCTAACCCATCTCATTCTCTTCAAGACTAAAAGCACCAAAGATAAGAGTAACTGAGACATCTTACTGCCAAATCTTATAATTTCCTGTTTCAGATGTTTTCTGAGCACTGAAAGGTCTCCCATCATTCTCCTAAAACACAGTCACCTTGGATTCATGGAAAAGCAGCCCCTTGAAGGACCAGCAACCCACTCCCATGCAGAGGAAGGCAGTTCTCCACAATTCAGAGGCTATATCCTGCAGCAGGACCAAACAGTCTTTTCATGAAATCAAACCTGAATCTCAGACAATGAGAACTTCCTCATGCTAACTCATGAGCAAGAGTAAATTATGGTCAATCAGACTATACCTTGATGTGGACTGTTTATTCATCATACCTTTTCCCTCCTGCTCCATGGCATCCTGCTCCTTGGTCTCAAGTTCCTGTCCCATCCCAGAGATGGTATTCAGAATCACTGCATCCTTTGATCTCTTTCTCTTTCTGATGTGGATATTGATGAAATATCTGTTCTCTGATTTTCATCATTTCTTTCTTCATTAATTGGTATAAGGAGAACAAGTGGCTGAGCCTCTTCCACTGGGGTTGCAAGAGCCAAGGCTTTTAAACTAAAACCTCTATGATGTGAACCTGCCTAATCTCAAGAAGTCAGCCCAAGTACATCCCAGGAGAACCAGAAATAATTTGTAAGCAGCATTAATGATTGCCACACTTCTCTAGCATCTATTCACAACCCAATAGATGATGTCACCAGATGGTGCCATTCTTCTGTGCTCTATTTCCCTTAGGGTTAAAGCCAGAGATCTCAGGATTGCTACAAGGTGATCTGATGAGCCTTCACTTCCCTGGTTGTGTATGTCTAACTTCTCATTACCGTTCTCTCCAGACCAGCATAGGTGTCAGCCTTTTCATGCCCAACAATGCAGACACATTCTGCCTTCAGGTCTTATGCTGGCTGTCCTCCCTTTGTCCTTAGAACTCTCTGCCAGATACATGCATGGCTCACTCTTTTGCATCCATTTTTGTTTAAATGTCGCTGTATTATGTGAATCTGCATACACATATTCCTACCTCTGGCAAGAGGACCCACAGCTTTCCTGCTGCATTCTATTAAGAAGTTCCCTTAATATCTCAGAACATCAGGATCTTCCCTTGTAAGATTAGTATGGTAGTACTCACCTTGCCGGCTTGCTGAAAAGATTAAACAGGAAAATAAATAGGTGGTTTGACATTTCTAGCTGTCATTCCATATGAGGATGATTCCTCTTGTTTATTCCTGTGTATAAAATTGCACAATGCCCATTCAATGGTTCTGTGGAAAAATCCCACAATGAAGGTGGGCTTCCGGAAAGAATGTTTCCGTATACTTCCCGAAAGTATCTTCAGATCTCTGCTGAAGCTAAGCCAAACAAAAACAAACAAAAACAAAACACTAAACATCTACAGTCACACAAATTTTGGAAATGTTTCCCTGGGTTATGATCGCTTTTGAGAGACTCAGAACTCACAATAACACATTAAAAGCCCTGAGAATTCTTATAGTAAAGAAGCTCACTCAACTACATTTAACCCAGCATCCCCCAAACTTAACTGACCAAAGAATCATGTTGGGTTTTTTTTTTTTTTTTAATTTTCCTTCATGCTAATGCTTATTACTATCCCATAGAACCTAATGTTCTGAGAAGCACAAGTTAGGAAATGCTGATCTAGCCTAAACCTCACATTTAATTGGGGACTAAATCATTGACCAGAGAGGTTAAGTATCCAGCCTGCTGCTAAGCAGAGGCGCAGTAGGATTAGAACCTGACAGGCTTCAGCCATGCCAGGCTCCCCATGGCTCACCACCTTCTTGATGAATAAAGTCACAACCCACTCAAAGAGAAAAGTACTCTCTCTCATTACCCAACAGTGCAAGCCTCTCACTCTGTACCCTGATTTCTCAGGTCCTTTTGTCTTCTTACTTTGCTCTTGCAGAGAGAATTGTTTCTCTCTTAGCCCCAAGATCTCTGTCCAGGTTGAATTCAAGGTGCAGGAAAAAAAAAATCAAGAAAGATTGTCTAGACAGACCTGTTAGGTATTATTTATGAGTGCCTTGGTGTCTTACTAGACTCTATGTCTAAATGAGGGGGAAAATTGCTCTATAAATAACAGCAATAATCACCCTTGGCTTTGCCATGCAGGGGAGCTCACAGACTGAAGGCTGCAGACAAATGAGCTGGCGATCCCTAGACCCCCTTGCTGCCCTTGTTGCTCCCTGTACCCTGGGTGACCTGCCACATGCTCATGCATTCTTCATCATTTTTCTCACATTCTGTACAATGTGATGTGACAGGTGGGCCTATTCTTGGGATAGAAGTCGTCACATGAGATAGATGAGTTGGGTGAGGGGTTGCACACATGTATGAGAAACGTAGCTCCTGACCTAGTAATCATATACTATTCTTTACTCATTGCACCCTCAATTAGAGAACAATACATGGGGAGACATCTCATAAGAAATATCTAAACCTATGTCATTATTTATAGCTATGGAGCTTATTCATTTAAGTGATATACTTTAATCTTAGGCAATGTAATAGCATGTGCAGAATTTTGTCTCTGTTTGACATGGACTGTATGTGGTTGTGGAGGGTGGTCTTATGTTAATGTACAAATTAGAGTCATCTCAAATGGGGGAACCTCAGTTGAGATGATGCCTCCATAAGATTTGGTTACAAGGTATTTTCTTATTTTCTGATTGATAGAGAAGAGCCCAGGCCTTTGTGGGTGATGCCATCCCTTAGGTTTTGGTCCTGGGTTCTATAAGAAAGCAGGCTGAGCAAGCCAGGGTAAACAAGCCAATAACTAGCACCCCTCCATGGCCTCTGCAACAGTTCCTGCCTCTGTTTGACTTACTGACCTGACTTTCTCTAATGATGAACAGTGATACTGAAGTATATGTCAAATAAATCCTTTCCTCTCCAAGTTGATGTTTTTGTCATGGTGTTTCATCATAGCAACAGTAACCCTAACTAAAACAGCGGCTGTGGCTGTTGTTAATTAGCTTTTTGAAATACTTAATAAAGAACTTGTGTGAGATGGAAAGTGATCATATAACATACATTCTTTGCAGCTGAGTAATTTGAGGGCAGATCATTTAGGATACACTTGAAGAACCTTACCACTGACTCTTACCACAGCCTGGACTGTATGATAGCAATGTCAGATCCAGAAGGCAACATGTCAGAACACTCCTCATTTGGCTTTTATATTCTTTCCATCTCTTCTTTCTCAATGTCGCCTGAGCCCTAGTGGAGGAGAGATTGATAATGATGTCCCATTACCCCTGAGTTAGGGGTTAGATACGTATAAAGAACTAGCATGTGGTATAAAACATATAGTAATACTCTCTTCCTGATGCACCCTAAGTTGAATAACAAGGGATAAGTGCTATTTCTTGAGTGATGTGACTTATAAGCTAGAAGAGGCTCTCTTATACTCCTGTTCTTTAATGGCTGCCCAACTGGTGAATTGGAGATGACTTGACAGAAGCCAATGTCAAAGGCAATCGAGCCATAAATGTTCAAACTTTCATCATCCGGTAGTTTAATAGACCAACTCAATCTGCCTCTTCATGGAGACTAACTTTAGTAATAACAGCATAGAGTATAATCACACTGCCAGTATATTACATGCATGTGTGTGTAAAATACCTTAATGTTTTAGCCAGCCATTATTATATAGTGGTAAATATAATTTTCTACCAAATTAAAATAGCTTAATATGTGACTTTTCTTGAATATGGAAAACAATACATTTATTGCAAGCAGCTCATAAATCAGAAAATTACATATAAAAGAATGGAACTGGTGGGTAGCCGTCATTGTAGAGATGCTAAGACTAAGAAGCTGAGTACTTAGCTATGAATGAGACATTGTTATCTAGTTATCTCCCCGTCCTGTCACCAAGGCTCAGGGAACATCAAAGGATTAGTGCAGAAAGACTTAGGAGCTGGAGGATGGGGTTCTGGGAAATGCTATCTTCTGTGATTGACACGGTTATTACACTCATGAACTCAAAGCAGCTGTAGTTATCTGCACAAGGCCTGCACAGAGCCTTAGCAAGGTCAAGACTTCCGAAAGTTTAGCATAGATAGATTAGGTGTTCTCCAAGCCTCAGCTCTTACTGAGAAGTTGTTGGATGTTAATAGCTACTGGGAGGGGGACAATTATTTGGTTTTGAGAATACGGCAACCAGGAGATTTCCCATGTTTCAGTGGATGATTCCTTATTCATGCTAATGTTCACATTCCAGCAGCCCTAATAAGACATACATAGGGCATTATCAAATAAATGTTTTGAACAGATATGAAGTTGTGAAGGGGTATGTTAGGGGATATTTAGAGAGATAGAGTATGGAAATAATGATGCATATGATCATATATATATACACACATATATATACTATATATATATATATATATATATATATATATATATAAAACTGTCAATAATTTTAACGAAACAATGTAAACATTTCTCATCTTTCCTCTGGCTGACAACCATATCAACATCTCAGTATTTGCTAGCGAGCCATGCCACTTACTCTCATTGCTCATAAGCTGATGCAAGAGACAGTTGGTACCTCTAGCTCTATGTTAGAACTTTGGCTCAGTGATATCCATAAGAAGAAACACATCTAATCAGTTCTGGGAGGTGACACTGCTACAAAGAAGGCTCTGAGGCATCTCTTCTTAACCTTAGGAGTTCACAGTCCTCTGTGAGATTTAATGAAAGCTGTGGATACTTCTCAGAGTAAAGAGCACATACCTATCTATATACATAGAATATTTTCATACAACCTGAAGAAACCCGTGGAGCCTCTGAAATACATCTATAACTCCCTTGAAGCATTCAGCTTAAAAGACTCACATTGCAGAAGAGAGAAAAAAGCATTCATAATGTGGACAACCACAACCTACCTTTACATATCTGTTTGATTGTTTAATACTTCTCTTCCACAACTAGATTGCGAGTTTCACAAAAGCACAGTGTATTTTATTCAAAGATGTATGCCCAGAGCCTTGTGGCAATATATGTCTCAACTATTAATGAAATCAATTAACAACTGAATGAATGGATTGTGAAAATGTGCTTATGAGTTATTCTGTCACCAGGAGCAACTTATACAGTATAGCAATAGGTTGAATGGCCAGAAGAGCTAAGGAAGGGGATGCTGGAAACTGTATTTATAATATGGGTGTAGAGAAGAAGGTAGACTAGTGAGCATGGGAGAGAAGGAGGCCTTTATTATCTACGGGAAGCAAGGGTTGGCTCATTAGTTACTCTTCTGCTGTTGTCATCAAACACCATGACCAAAAAAATACTTATGAAATACAGAGCTTATTTGGACATATGGATCCAGAGGGTTAAGAGTCCACGATGGCAGAGAAGTATGGCAGCCAGTGGCAGGCATGGTACCTGGAAGAGGAAGCTGAGAGCTCACTGAGACCTCAATGCAATAAAGCATGAGGCAGAAAAAAAATGGAAATGAAGTCTTTAATGAATCTTTAAACTTTCAAATCCTGCCCCCAATAACATACTTCCTCCAGCAAGGCAGACCCACCTAATCCTCCTCCAGCATAGCCAGCAATTGGGGACCAAGTATTTAAATTCCCAAGACTAAGGGGGACAGTTCTCATTCAAACCACCACAACAGCTAAACTGAGGAGACCAGACAGAAGTGTGGCTTAGTTCTGTGGGATCTCTGGACACAGTTATGCCTTACCACCTTTTTGGTAGAAGTTGTCTAAACTGGACCAATTACGGGAGGGTGTAAGCTTCCATTGTCTGCCATTTTGCCTCCTTCCTCAGGATGTTCTGAATTCCCACTTTTACTTGAACTCAAGACCAGCATCCTCAGAAAGTAGCGTGCCTCTCCCTGCATCTCAGAGCCTGGAAGACGATATCCATATTGCCCACAACTCCCTGAATTCGCCACCAGTTCTACTGCTCATTGCCAGGTTTGCATCTGGAACGGTCTCCAGGCTGCGTTCTGCCAGATTCCTTGAGAGGAGGCTGTTTCCAGCTTGAAAGCTCGAATCTGTAATGCAGCCAGGCTCCAGAGAAGAGGAGGGCCTCACTCTCCTGAGGTATGAAGTGATGCATAGAGCTAGGGCATCAGCTCTTGGCCTTTGCCGCCTGTCATTACCTTGTTCAGAGTACTCAGCACTAATCGCACAATAAACACAAATGTACTTGGTGAGCTGAGCAGTGCAAAGCAATAAACTGGATGGGAAAATTAGATCATAGGCATGCTGTTGAAATTGAGGTGAGGGGTGCAGGTGGAGTGGATGGGAAGGCACAGAGATTAGCGCAGTGGTCCTGAGCCTGCTGCCAGAAGCAAGTGGTATTCTTCAAGTAAGAACCACCACAGGCATGCCTGTACTCTCTCCTCCTTGATGTCACGGGCCCCTGCATGTTCTAGCTTCCTATTCTGAATGAGAGTGGTAGAATAAACATAGTAGGTAATTAATAAAACATGCTGATTTCCACTGTGGAAATTATTTGATCCAGTTAGAGATATATTGAAGTTTTCTCTTCTAGATATTGTACAAGGTACTAGAAAGGAAATGATAATCTGCTTATCACTTAGGTTCTAGTCCAAAAGATAAAATTTGCCTGATATGATGGCAAATCTTGGTTGTCAACTTGACATACCTGGAAGTTGACGAATTACCTCCACTAGATTAGCCTTAGGGCCTCTCTGTGTGGGCATTTTCTTTACTGCTAATTGATCGGAGGGCCCAGTCCACTGTATGCAGGTGGGCCTGTGTTGCATAAGAAAGGTAACTGAATGAGAGTCTGCACTTGAGCCCATAAGCAGTGTTGCTTTATTTCTTGCGTCAAGGCTCCAGCTCTGATTTCTCTGTATTAGGGTCTATAACCTATAAAATGAAATAAACCCTCTTTCTTCCTTAAGTTGGTTCGGTCAGTGTTTTGTGACAACAACAAGCAAACTAGAACAAAGAAACAAACAATCCAAAAGCGAAGTGTGCTCCCAAAGCTTAATTATACAGTTGTTCTATGAGAATGAAAGGGAAAGTGAATAATTCGGACTATGACACCAAGAGAATGTAGAAGAAATGGTGTGAATATATATATATATATATATATATATATACACATATATATGGAATATTATATATATTATATTTATATTACTCATATTCATATATATCAATATTTCCTACCCTGATTTATTGAGTATCTATAATACTCCATGTCATGTGTAAAGCAGTCCTTTTTTTTTTGGTTCTAAAAGAGCTTGTGTCTTTGTCTAAGAGACAAAAACAACAAAGCATGCAAGTCTGAGCCGCCATGGTCAAGTGCAGGGCTGCAGTAGAACGCACAGTCTTCAGCTCCCGTCTTTGTCAGATCGCATATATCTATGATGACCTGCCTTCCTGTGTGCTTCTCAGTCTCACTGATGTGCGACATCACCACTTGCTCTGGCCACTTGAATGTGTGGGTATCGCACCACTTGTCCTAGAGGAACGACACATTTGATGGCATTTCAGTTTAGTCTCTTATGCTCATATACCACTTACCAATAAAAATGTCATCCTTGATGAGGGCTTCTGATTAAGCGTGGGTACTACATGAGAGAATAAATAGAACAAACTTGAATCTGACCCACAGCTGAAGTAGAGATTTGGTATATACCACTTACCTACAAACAAACACCTTGAACAACATACTATTTTTAATTGCTTCACTATATTGTCTGAAGTACCTTCCAATTGTTGTGAACGCCACAACCAAGGCAACTGACAAAAGAAAACATTTGATCTGGAATTCACAGTTGCAGAGGGTTAGAGTCGATGACTGTCATGAGAGGGAGCATGGCAGTAGGCAGGCATGGCATTGGAGCAGCAGCTGAGAGCTTACATCTTGTCCACAAGCACTAGGCAGAGAAAGCTAACTGGGATTGTCATGGGTTTTTGAAATTTCAAAAAAGTGATGCACTTCCTCCAATAAAGTGACATCCTCCTAATCCTTCTCCCAAAATTCCACCAGCATGGCATAAAGTATTTAAGCCTGGAAACCTAAATAGGCCATCCTCATTCAAACCACCACAGATATGTTGCTGAATTTTCATCCCTGACATTATGTTTTTGTTGTTGTTGTTGTTGCTGTTGTTTTGAAGTATAATAAAATTGGTATGATGGAAATAAGTGGAGAATTTTTGAAATGTTAAAAAGAGAGTTTTAATGAAGAGTTAGCAAAGAATATTTGGAAAATGGTGTGAATAAATAGAGTCCCGAGTAGGAAGAAGTTGGAAGAAGAAGAGGCAATAAAGACTTGGAATGCTTTCTCTCAATTAAGGACATAGGAGTATTGGATTTGTGAGTTACAATAGGAGATAAGTGAGTTTGAGTAGATCCTTCAAAGGCATCCAAATGTTGACATCTCTAGGATTCAGACACATGGGTCTAGAGATCAGAAAGGAGATTTACCTAGAGATAAGAGCTTTGGGAGTTTTCTGGATATGACTTGAAATTACAACCTTGAGAGTGTATTTGTATGGAAGTTTATAGAATGAACAGAAAACAGTGTTGGACATAGGGTTCCAGAGCTGGAAAATGGCTTGGATAGCCATGGTTCTCTTCCAGAGGACAGGGGTTTACATTTCAGAACCCAGGTTTCAGCTCATAAACATTTACTAACTCCAGTCACAGGGCATCTGAAACCATATTGTAGCCTCTGCAGACACCAGGCACACACATGGTACATAGCTATACATGTGGACAAGGGACCCAAACACATTAAAATAAATAACATTTAAAAATGAAGAGAATGTGTCTTGCTTGTTTTTAAATGAAAAGTGAAATTTAGATACAGAAACATATACACTGAGAGAATATCATGTGAAGCCTGGAATAATTTTCCTTCATTAAGAAAAAACCAACAGAATCAAGGAGAAAACAGTCCCTCATAGGAGTGTAGCCCTACAAACACATAATCAGCGTTGTTCTGGGGTGTTGCCTACAGAACAGAGTGATAATGCATTCTACTGTGTAAGTCTCGGGGACTTAGTCACAGAAAAATGTAAAGTTAACACAAAGGGTGAGAATGGAATTTTGGTTTGTGGTTTTGTTCTTAATGACCCTCTTAAATGGCAGTCGAAAAGGTGTAACTAATGAAAGTAGGATTGGAGATGAGGAAAGTAGAGACACAACAGAGGGCAGTTGTTTTTCTTGGAAAGGAGGAGGAAATGTAGCCCAAAGCTTTGAGGAATGGAAGCATAGGGAGACTAAAAATGCTTCGCTGGAACGTCTAGCAATATGCCCCCTGTACCTGGAGCCTGTCCATCCCCTGTTTCAGACACTCATTTGCCTCTCAGAATCTTCCACATCAGAATAGTGTGTCTACAGTAGTTATCTTGTTTAGTTATTTTCAATCACCTCTCACTAGAAGGTAAGCTTCACAAAGGCAGGGAATTTTGTCTGATGAGTTTACTGCCCACTGAGGTGGCTCAATATTCAATGGATGGATGGATGAATAGATGGATAGATAGATGTGTGGATGGATGGGTAGATGGGTGGATGAGTGAGGACCTGTATTTTTTTCTCCAGTGCAACAAGAGGCAAAAGTCTCTGATATGGGTGAAAACAAACATTTCATCAGTAATAGATACATTGTCATAGAATGCTAAAAGTTGAGAAGAAGTTGTTGAGCATGACATTGTATGAGTTTGTGATATTGTTAAAGGTTGAGAGCAGCTCCTGTACTGAAGAGGAGACAGTGCTGGAGATATCTAGGGGCAAGATTTCTTTCCAGGTCAAGACACTGAAAAGAAATGGGGCAAGAATATTTTGGGAACTTGGCAGAAATATGGTGGAAGTGTTAGACCATAGAATTCTGCCAGGCTGGAGAAATGAATATTTTAAAAAGGAACTTGTATATTGAGAAAGAGGAGGAAGCGACCCTCAAATTAATAAAACTGAGGATTCTAGACACAGGGCACATCTCATCCTAATGAGTAGAAGCATGCTAGGCCTGTTTTCCAAGAGCTGAATGAGGCAGCTAGACAGGAGATGTGGGTTATTCCCATATGGGCACAGGTCTTATGGGGCTGGTGAGGCAGGATGTCTGCATTTGAAATCTAGACTGAGTTTGAATTTGGACTTTTAATCTTACTAGTGTGAGGGTGAATTATCCTCTCTGGGTTTCCAATTTCTCATTTTAAAAATGGGGATAATAATAACATCTTTCTCATGGAACATTTATGAGGATTGAAGGAGGTAAGATATGCAAATGGAACTACTATATTTAAGAAAATAAATTAGATGGCATACCGCACTGCATGTTGCCTGTACAGAGTAAATGTTCAATAAATATTAGTATTCTGTTTTGTTATTTGTCTGCTCCTTTTCCCTCTAGGCTATAGGTTCACACCTAGAATGTAAGTGAGACAGTGCAGAGAAATAAGAGACATTAGACTTTTGGGGAATTTCTTCAATACTACAGAAATTTCAATATACCCTTACAATTGACTGTTAGCCCTGCTAAGAATAACTGCAGGAAGTAATGTGGTGCCGTTGCAAATTTTAACTAGTTGAGTAATAAGCCTTGATTTATGTAGACAGCACTAGTGGTTGTTGGAAAAACACATAGGTGTTAGATGCTAGGGAAGGGGACATGCTGGGAAGAGGGCATGTGTGGAGATGCTTTTCATGGCTAGGGATTAGGAAAACAAAGAGGGCTTATTTGACCCCTTCATTCAATTCTCTTTCTCTATAGAAACAAGCATTAGGAAGGATGTTATGATTTATGTTTGGAAGACTGGCTACAATTCAAATCCTGACTCTTCTATCTGTTGGGTGTATAGCCTGGAGTAATCGCACCATCTCTCAGTTCATTTATCTGATAGGTGAAATGAAGTGTGTGCCTTCCAGGCCTAGTGTGAGAACAAATGAGATCCTGCATCCTGAGGGTCTCCTACGGAGGTCTACTCTTCACTAACTAAATGCTCATTAGTGGCTGTGGTAGTCCTTGATTATCTTCTTATTGCTTTCTGTCTTAGTTACTTTACAGTTGCTGTGGCCAAGGCAAATATGACAGCTATCCCTGGTTGTCAATTTGATGACATTTGGAATTAGCAATGTGAATATAAAGGTTGCTGGGCACACCTATAAGGGATTTTTTTCTTGAGTAGATCATTTGAGGTGGGAAGATTCATCGTAAACCTCAGCCAGATTTACTTATAACAGACTATGAAAAAGACACAGAAAAAGTAAACTTTTGCTTTTTTACCTGCTTGTCCTCATTCTCCCTGTCAAGTTCAAACATCCTGATGCTGGAGCATTCCTTCACTGGTATTAGTGCCTAACCACTTTGGGATTCCGACATATAGGGAAGATGAGCTGAGATATCCAGCTTCGTAGACTGAACAATTATTGGATTCTTCAACTTTCCATCAGGAGACAGACATTTTTGCACTCTCTGGATCATAGCTACTCAAATAACCCCATATATAAATGTACATGCATGTGTGCATGCTTGCTCACACACACACACACACACACACACTAGCATGGTGTCAGGAACAGTTGAGAGGTCACATCCATCTAGATTCATAAGTATTTGGTACAAAGAGAGAGAGAGAGAGGGAGAGGGAGAGAGAGAGAGAGAGAGAGAGAGAGAGAGAGAGAGAGAGAGAGAGAGAGAGAGAGAAGAGAGAGAGAGAGAGAGAGAGAGAGAGTGAGAACACTAATTGGGAATGTCAGGAGGGCATGATCAGAGGGCAGGGACAGTGGAACAGGGTTACCATCCAGTACATGTGGCTTCTGCCCCTGAATCCGAGGCAGCAGCTCTAGTTCTCCTACAATGGGTGTTTCTATTGCTAGAAGAGGAGAAAGTACAGGGAAAGAAATGAAAGACAAATGGGATTGCTCTGAGAGATGGGTCCTGTGTGGGGAAAACAGCAAATGCACAAGCATTGTAGGCTCCTGGATGACGGGAGACATGTGGCACGGCTGGCTAGCTTCTCCCTTCCAAAGCTGAGTCAAAGGTAAGCTGGTCCATGTAGTTGAACTAAAGGGGGTCCAAGAGCCAAACCATTATAAGAAGATCATCAGGGAAGTTGTACATAGAAAAGCATGAAATTTCTAGTGTAGCATCATTCCAGTTTGTCTAGCATTACCTTGGTTTTTTTTATTGGTAAAAGATCACTGTGGATCGTTTATTTCCAAGTTTCATTTAGAAACTTTCTTCTTTAGGATGCTTCAGTTATTGTCAAGGAAACTCACTTCCTTATTCCATTACAACAACACACACATAGAGTCATACACATGTAAACAAACACACACAAATGCACATGCACACACACACACAAACACACACATATATATACACACATGCAAACAAATGCACATACACATTTTTGCATGTGCATACACATACACACATGTAAACAAACACACACATACTCTCTCTCTCTTTCTCTCTCTCTCTCTCTCACACACACACTTACACACACACTTTCTGCATTCCCTCAGAACTCTTACCCACTAATCACACACTGGTGCTATGTTGGCTATTTAGTGTCCAAGGACAAATGAGACATGAACCCAGATTTCCAACTGTGCATAGTTAATTTAGGAAGGTAGACTGGTAAATGGATGATTGCAATAAAGACGGGTAAGTGCTGACATGGAAAGAAGCCCAGGATCTGAAGAAACATAGGAGGAACACAGCCAGCACCTCCTGTAGGGCAACTTTCTTGGATACAGTGGCCTAAAGTCCCTGTGTGAAGGACAGATACAAATTACTCGGGCAAAGTATGAGTTGGGAAGACATTATGTGTGTGGCAGGGAGCCACAGGGGAAGAAGGAATGAATGTTTATTTCAAACAAAGGAGGTGCCTGGCTAAGGAAGGACTTGGAGCAAAGACAGGCTTCATAGCTGGTATTTAAGGAATAAATACATTAGCTGAATGAAAACTCCTTCAGACATCTCCTTTACCATCAGTGCCCAGAATAGGGTGAGCTGGTCTTTGTGAGCCATATGTAGATTCTAATAGATTCTGAGGTACTAGCTCACTTCGGAAATTCCACTTTTAAGCAATGTCCAGGATTTCAAAGAGAGTGGATTACTTTAGTGGGAGCCAAGGATCGATCCAGAAGGGCTCCTGACTCTATAGCCCAGGCGTGCCCAGGCGTACCCAGCCGGAAAGCAGGTAAGTAAACATCAGAAAGTCTGAGCCCTCAAAATGTAAAGGGAAGTCTTTTTAAATCACCCTGCTATGCCCAGAAGTGTCCTGTGCTGTGATTTTCTCAGGGCTAGCAGCTCCAGGGCCTGGCGGAAGTAATGAAGTCATAGAATACCTGTGCGTGGTCTGTGGATAATGGAGTTGTTAATAAAATGGCACATTGCCATGATTGAATTCAATCAAAATCTTATCTGATTGTTACATTTACCAGAACTTAAATTGAGCTAGCCGCTCCCCCTGGAACTGGATCTTGGCCCAGTCCATCTTGGTCTACTCCCTGGTGCCTCTGCCCTGGCCATTATTAGCACCATCAGCAGGCACTCGTGAGAGAACCGCCTGCATTGTGACAGGAATTTTTTGGCTCCTGTCACAGAGGAGCTCTTTGGAAGAGGTCTCTTCTTTTCCTCAGGTCAGTGTCTCCAACAAAGTGCCATGCCTCAGGCTCTGAGCCAGTTGAGGGAGAAGGGGAACGCTTGTCTTCCATGTCAATCAGCCCACAGGCAATACCTTTGTTAGGGAAGTCACCTGGCCTACACCGAAGCTCATCCTTGGCTGGCTTTCTTTAGTGAGCTGAGAACTGGGAGGAACTCTTTGGGTAAAATATTAACAGTTACAGTCGCAGGGGATCTCGCAATCTCTCCATCTTAAACAGGACCTACTTGGAGGCTAGGCTGAGTTATATGCCTTGGAGGCAGAATGCCTTTGCTGGAAAGGTTTCTTTGCTTGTTGGGGAGCAATGGAAGCAAGCCCCTATGTCTAAGACTCTCTAGAGTTTGTTTTCTTACAAGGAGCACTAAAAGCCTCTGTCTCTGGCTGGTGCTCTGCATGGACCAGCTTGGGTCGGCTGCTAGCTGACTCATTTTGGCAGTGATGAATGCACCTCAATTACCCATGCGCAGCCCAACAGAGTTGAGAGCATGCGTGCTCGTGGAATGATGAAGAACTCCATGGAGTGAAGAAGTGAAGACTGGAGGCATTTCCTTGCCTGTACTTATGAAGAATTTATGGGGAGTCTTGATGGAACCATTTCATTTAACCAGATCCCTCATCAGTGGGACTTGTATAATTGAAGGACCAAAGCAAACCCCTCCCTGAAGGGTAATGAGAGGAATGTATCCTGCCAGGTGTAGTCACACAAGTGGACATCAAGGGTATGTTGTTTGGCAGCATCTCCTATATTTACAGTATACATAATGTCCTTACTGTTTCAAAGTAGCTACATCCTGTGATAGTGCTACTTGTCTATGTAAACAGGTGCCTGGCAGTCACTATGGAATTGATGGTATACAGTAGATGTTCATGCTGTAGCAGCTGGTTGATCTAAAACTCAGATCATTACTCTCCAAACTCAAGCCTTTCTATGGGACAATTCACAACATCAGCTTGGTAGGCCTTGGCCAACATTTCTTTGGAGAAAGAGTAAGATGAACTACATTCCTGCAGCCTGCCAGACACTGAACTTGCTAGTGCATTACTTCTTTCTAATCTTACTAAAATAAGATGGAATATAGTCATTTCTTCCCATGTTCCAGGCGAGGAATCCAGCTCACCTGGAACCAAAGCACCCCTGCTAGGTTGCCTTAAATTTGGAGCACAAAAGTGCATAGGAAATAACAGGTACCTCTAGGGAGGCTTGTGTCTTTATTCCAAGGTGTCTGCTAGGGATGATGAGAATTAGAGAAACCACAGAGGAAGAGACCAATGTAGTGTTCCACTCAGGCAGGCTGGCTTGCAGTGAGCTCGGGGTACTTGAGGGAACAGAACCCATGAACACACCAAGCTCTGATCAATTTTAAAACGGTCCTCTTTCCAGATATGTTTTAGTGGAGGGAACGCAAGTTCCACATGCCTCTGTCTCATAGGATTCTGTTTTCTAAGGAGGGGCTTGAATAAAGCATTTGCCATGGACTCCCTGTCTATGAGAGGCCCTAGCCACTCTTTAAAATGTGTACTGGTAAACTACTGTGTTTGCCCTACTTTACCAGGGCTTCACTGATCAGAGCAACAGTGACTTGCTGAGTTGCACAGGATTAGAAACATGAAGTGTTTTCTCCCAGTAGCCAGGAAGACAGTCAGAGAGTTCCCCTGGTATAAGAAGGGCCTTACTCAGCAACTCTAAATAAGGCCCAAGGTGCCATCCATCTAGCATCTCAGTTTAGATAAGATTCACCCAGCTTGTTTTATGTACAGAGCTAGCCTGGGCATTGCTCCAGCGGTCCACTCATCTCTGGAGTCTCCTCTCTGCTCTCAGTCATGTGTGTCATATTAGGTCCAGTTGCCAGGCTGAGACTAATCTGTCTCTTTCTTGCTTTACCTGTGCCTCTCCACATTTGCTCCTGTCTATCAGAAGGTATGCAGCAGGTCTCCTCTGCCTAGATCGCCCTAGGTGTCCTGGCCCTTGTTCTTCTGTTGCCTTCCCTTGCCTTGCCTAGTTTTGTGAGAACTCAGCAACATCTCTCTTTGTCTATTTCCTCTCTTTTTGTCCTATTCATATCATTCCCAATTCAGGGCTCAAAGAGTGCCCATAAGCATCTGTTACACACAGAACACATGCCAGCATCCCCCAACACCTGCTGCCTCTTCAACTAATCCCCTTTCTGAAGCTTGCCTGAAGCAGACATCAGAGACACCATCCTCACCTTACAGATACATCTCTTTCATAAAACTACTTCTCAACAGGAATTCAGTGCAGCAGATCCACAAGATCATTAAGCATGGCAGTTTCTTTGACTGGGCTATGTGGCCTTAGAGCAGGTATTTCCAGGGGAGGGTCTCTTGTTATTCTATGAAGTCATCCTGAGGCACCTTGCCCACTGGGGAGTTTGGCCCACAGAGGCAAGGGTGGGAGGGATACCCTTCTCTCATATTTAGTATGTTGATATGTGCTGTGAATACAGCATGTTGTCCTTTGGTGGCTTACATTTAAGATAGAAGAGACAGTTGTAGAAAAACTGATAAAGAATTTTTGACCTAGGAAGGAATCCAAAGGGGAAAAGATATATATGATTTCTAGCTGTTCTACTAGCCTGCCATTGTTCCATGTTTGCCTTTTCTTCTCAAGCCCAACAGGTCTGCAGTCTTTCTGGGGCAATCAGACAGCAACTCAGATTTCTGCCTTCCCTGCTGTCACCAGGCCTCCCTGCTTTTTACCTGCCCTGCCTTCTCCAGAAGTCAGTAGCTGCCAGGATAAATCTCCTCCTCTGTATACTGGGCTCAGTTCTGGGCTAGACATCCTGATGAGTCAGGGGGTTGGAGAAAGTGCTGTGGAGATAAAATAACACAAAAGACTTGCTGTTGTTTTGAATAACTCAAATAAAAGTACACTGATTTCTATTTTTTTTTCTGGAAGTGTCTCAGTTATATACAAATGTCTCAGACCATGTTGTCAAAAGAATAAATAAGTGTACAAAGCAAAATATGAAGGCCCTTTTTCACCACTACTCATCCATCAATTTGCCCTCAATAAATATGTGCACGCATGCCTATGTGGGGAAGATTGCATTTCCTGTTGTTTGAAACTTGTTGAAATAAAAATATGACTTGTAAGTCCTGTGTTAGCAAACACTCCTTTCACCATGACACACAAAGCCACACCTTATTCTTTTCGACAACTGTGTAATGTTGGGTAGAAGGAAGAACAAAGGGGTACTTCAGTTTGTCCCTTCTTGGTGACACCTGGCGATACGAGTCATCATTGTCATGAGTATAGACAAGGCTATAACAAATGTACTTGTAGATAGTTCCTCGTGTCCCTGCATGTTCTGTCAAAGTAGAGCGCCTAAAAATAGAATTTCTGACTGCAAGCAAGTATGCAGTTCACAGGTTGGTTCTTCTTTCTGTCTAACCATGTTCACTATTATCACTGCTTTATAAACATTGCCAATCCACAGCAGTAAGTTTTCTATTTTATTGAATATTCAATGTTTCTGTAAGCTTGGCCATCTTCTAATGCACTTATATATTTGTTGGTTTGATTTTGCTTTCTATATTGAATGTCACTTTGGTTTTGCCCATCTTTATATTCAGGTGTTGATTGGCATGGAGGTGCATGGCCCAATCTTTGTCAGAAATGACTTTCATTGTCAAGAACTCCCAGGTCAAAGCTCATGTCCATCTCATATCTCACTAGATTGTGTGGCTGAGAAGTCTGATGATGTGGCCATTACAATCCTATTCAGGAGAAAACTCTGAATCCTGGAATTCACTATGGAATCAACGTGGACACTGTTGGCCTACTGCACAGCTTTTCCACTTGTCTGGCCATCCCTACTCTCCTTTCCCTGTGCCTCAAGTACTGATATTCTAATTAGTATCCCGGGTCCTGCAGCTCATCTCAGAGTTGGATTCTCAGAGAATCAGCCTACATGTAAGAAGCTGTTGTCTCTATCTTCCTGATCGTAGGAGGTTATGTGTCATGATTATTAAGGCAGACATGAAAAGTTCCTCATTATTCTCTGATCGTCCCTCTAGGTAGCTGAAACTGAGTCTCAGACTCAACAATCACACCCACTTCCTTGGGCTGGGGCCCTGTGCAGGGTGCAGCTAGTTTTTCAGTCACCTTCTCTTCACACTAACACTTGCAGATGTCTCTAGAGTAATGCTCAAGTTAGAACCAAATCATGCTTTGCTTTCTTCAAGGCAAGTCTACTTGTATCCTTGGCATCATTACTGGGTATTCCAGGATAGCTGGGTAGCTTGGAGATTGTGAGGCCCAGTCTGTGAGATGACACTAAGCCAGGTGAAGATGATCACAGACAGGCTTGTATATCCATTCTCCCACACACTGGCTGTAGGTGGAAGAGGAAAATTGGGGTTCTCCCTCCTTCTCAGCTCTACTTTAGAAAGAAAAATAACAGCTTCTTCGTATCCCAGTCTTCTGTCACTGACACACAGTACATCCTTACCCATACTCACACACACACACACACACACACACACACACACACATACAATCACACACACACATATGCACACATGCACACACACATCACTATAAATATATCACACACCCACATGCCCCTTATACACACATATACATGCATACATCACCATGCATATCACACACACCTTAGACATAACAGACACACATACACACAAATACACACACTATACTACACACACATCACACACCCACATACCTCATATATATACCACACACAAACATACTCCACACATGTACACACACAGTCTCTTCTTTCCAGTCCTTTCTCTTTTTCTCCCTCTCTCCTCTGTGAAGCCAAGTTCAGCCCTTGGTAAGAAAGCTCTTCTCATGCCCAAACCACACCACCCTCCATCATCCCACCCACGCACCAGCTTCTCAGATTTTACTTCCTTCTCCTCTGCTCTTCCCCAAGTCAATAGAATCTTGAGTGCCAATCAAGACAACCAAATCTTAAGATTGAGACTGCTACAAACACAATTTCCCAATGTTTTTTTTTTCTGTGCTACATCCTAGGCTTTTGAAATTCAAAACCTGAGAACAGAATCCTTTGTTCTCAGCGTTATGCTGTGTCATCTCTCCTCAGAGGCAATGAACATAGAATACCCTTGCTGCTGCCAAAGAGGTGGTAGGGACAAGGGGTGGGTACAAAAGAGGCTGAGGGGAAAATCAGCCTCTACATCAAAATATTACTCACAGCACCAGCCGATGTTTCTTTCACTTGTCTTTTAACTTTGTTTATGGAGTCTTTTGTCATGCAGACATTTATAATTTTTGTACAGCAAACCTGTCAATCTTTTTCTTTATAAATTCTAGGTTTTGTATCTTGCTCAGGAAAGCTTCCTAATATATAAATTAGAGATATAGTCTCTGATATTGTCATCACTTTAAAACTTTACTCTTTCCCACAAATTGTTCAACTCATTTTGATTTAATTTCTTATATAATATCAAGAAAAGAAGCACCCCACTTCCTTCCTGTACTCTTCTCTCCGTCTACCCCTCCCTCCCTCTCTCCCTCTCTCTCTCTCTCTCCCTCTCTCCCTCCCTCTGTCCTTTCTTTCCCACATTTGGATAGAGTTAACACTTTTCTGACACAATTTACTTAATAGTCAATTAGCTTTCCCACTGGCTTAAAATTCCATTTTTATTATAAACTAAATTCCTATAGGCACTTAAAGCCCATTGCACAGTACTTCTGACCAGGGGAAGAGTATGTGCTTATGTGTCCACACACATACATTTGACTTTCAATAGCTTTCCCTTCCTGTTTATGTTTTGTAAAGACAAATGATTTCGCACTCAAAGGATAACATGTTCTCAAGTAACATGGTCTCCAAGTTCAGACATGCTTTTCCTTTTCAATCTACCAAAAATAAACCCAACTTTGGACTTTTTTTAATGGCTATTCTGGGTTCCTAAGAGATTTTTAAAAATAATTTGGTCACATGTGATTTTATATATCATGGGAATCCTTGTGTCTTTTCAATATAGTGACAAGTGCATTATGAAGTGTATTCAGTGGTTACTCTATTCGGCTTCTGTCTATAGTGTCAACATTGTCAATTTCATACTTCTTTTAACAATCTTCTGTTTAATCTAGCATTCTGTCAACATTTAAAATTGAATGTATGTTTTCTTATATCAAACATTGTATGATAGTTCCTTTTTCATGTTAGCCGTGGTTTTCTTTATTTCATTTGTAGACTCAAATAATCAAATGTATTATTCCTGGTGGTTTGCTCTTCTTGGTGCTACTCCTTCTAGATCTCCCCTCCCTCACCTTATGGCTGCATATCACTAGCCCAGTCAAGTTTCCCTTATTATCAGTGTTAGCTCTGTGCTATGGATCTAGCTGATGAGAAAGACTAAGCTTTCTCTGGGAAAACATTAGCTGGTAAGCATCTCAGGTAAAATGGGGTAGATAAAAGTGCTACATCCTTTCATATTCTTCTTCTTTCTTTAGGAAATATGAATGCAGAACCTAGACAGGCGACCAGCATAGTGTCTTGAGAGATAAGTAACAACAGAATGACAAAACTTCTGGTCCTGATTTTGCTCAGCCACCCAACTGATGCCGCTATCCACCTATCCCTGAATTGTCTTCTCAGGGCCAAACAACCACTGGCTCTTTTCTTTAAGGAAGTATGTTTTGTTATTATTTGTCAAATGTTTGTAGTAGTCATCTATGCTTACTGAATTTATTTCTAATACTTCCTATTGTCTAATAATGCCACTATGATTGGAACTTCTTTGACCACAGTCCATTGGATAAAGTGCATAATATTCTTATTCTTTTATATATATTATACATTTCATTTGAATTCTTTTTTATTAATTTGGGATTTTTTCTTCTATCCAGGTTGTAATTTCTCTTATCATCTTGTTATTTTCTCTCTCTTTCCCTCTCCCTCTCCCTCCCCACTCTTCATCCCCACCCCCCATTTAGATAGAGACTCTGGGCTAGGCTGGCCTTTACCTAATTTTGTATATAGCTGATGATGACCTGGAACTTCTGATGTTCCTGCCAGTGTTGAGTTTACAGATGTGTGTCACTGTTTCTAGTCTAAGAGAATTAGAGTATTGCCCTTTCACTCTAAAGGTAAGCTCCCGTCCCAGCCTTTTGTATTAACTTAACACATTAGAATTACACATTAATTGAGAATGACTCCATATTGTACTTATTGTTAAGGACTATTGAGACCCTTTGACCTGTAGATGGTTAATTGTGACAATTTCATTGCTTTGAAAGGTTGAATATTTGGTTTTTTTAACCTATATCTGACACTTTCTATATCAATGTACTGTATCTAGTTTATAATTTTCACAGTGTTTTTTGTTAATAAAACCTTTATGTATTTTTTCCTGGTTGTGTTATTTCATTTTTAGAATTGTTTAGATCATTGTTGTTTTATTCTTAACTGCTTGCTTTTTACTCTGAAGCATTTCTTTTCCATAAGAACACAACACCCTGGCTAGATCTTTACTTCCGGATTCGATTTACTTCCCACTGCTGTCTACCCATCAGAGTGCCTAGTCTCCCTATAGCCAAGACACCTGATCCATTTAAAAGTAAATTTTATTTGCTTTTACAAAGCCATCAATAGTATTTAAGTTGAACTCTGCCTAGTACTGGTGACTTTCTTCTCAATTTTATCATGTAAAGCTTAGTTAACATGTAGAACATGCTTCCCTAACTTTTTGGCAGTTTCCATAATTACTATGTTCAGTAAAACTGCACTGTTGTTTATCACTGTCTAGTGGAAGCCATGGATACTCTGGCATGGAACCTTGATTGGAGGTACCCCGATAGCCACCTCCTCCCCATTATTGCTCCAGTTTGGAATAGTCATTCTTTTTGCTAAAATTCTTCTTTGGTCCCACTGACCCTGACCAGTTTCTCTGTCCTATGAGAAGACATGAAAGAGAAAAGGAAGAATAGAAGGAAGAAAAGGGGGAGCAAAAGAAAGAAGAAAGGAAGGAAGGAAAGAAGGAAGGAGGGAAAGAAGGGGTAGAGTTGGAAGAGAGCGGGGGAAATGGGGGAGATTTGCCTGAACAACAGGCATTCTTATGTAGTCATCATGACTATAGCTGTCAAGTACCTCACTTGAATCGTGAGTAACTTGAGGAGAAAGAATTACTATCAGCTGTCTCAATAGTAGTCAAATTATCTGTCTCAGTACAGGAGCTGGGTGAGTGCTGGACATCTAATCCAAGAAGAGGAGATGCAAGGTCTTAGGGATGGGTCAGTGCTATGTTCACATTGACACAGAACTTAACCCAGAACCTGAACCAGTGAACCCACTGGAGCTCAATAAATACATAGGGATTTACATCCCCAAGTATTAAGAGACTTCCTTAAGTCTCTTACATAACAGAGAGACATAAGATAGTGCTATACTGTTTTTAAAGGAAACAAAAACATCAGCTCTTTTGTGGATGACCAGTGCTCTTCTAAAGAAAAGGCATCTCTTGGGATCAGCATGAAGGCTGAGTTCCCTCATTGCTTGCCTATACAAGGACTCCTTCACTTTTCTGCTGTCTTCTTGCCCCATTGGCATGATAGAGTGGGGCTTATGAATAAGACATATTACAATAATAAACATACATAGAAAAATGTTGGTTGTATTTTCAATACTTCCACAAGTAACTTTGAATTAAGTCTGAATTAAGTTGCTGTGTGAAATGCACATTTGGAAAACACTGGAATTCTCTCCTCTCTCTCTCTCTCTCTCTCTCTCTCTCTCTCTCTCTCTCTCTCTCTCTCTCTCTCTCTCTCCCTGTGTGTGTGTGTGTGTCCGTTATCTTTGAGAGTCACATCTCCTTGCCCCATGTAAGTGCTTTACTTGTGCAGTGACATTTCTACAAACATTTCATTACTAATAACAGCAAGCACAGACATACTCCTTAAAGACACTTGCCCCCATGGCATCCTTTAGAACTAACTGCATGACAGAACTTCTGCATGGCTGTGGACAGCCTGAACGCTGTCTGTGTGTGCATGGGTCTGTTAGCAGCATTATGAAGCTGTGGATTCTGGACCCCGGGAGGGCCTCGTCTTCCTCCAACACACCGTGAGGGCAACACACCTCCTGCAGTCAATCGCTGAGTAGTCAATTTTAACGTATTTTGGTATCTTGCCAATACATACCAAAGTTCCAGAAAGCTTTTGTGGACTAGCCTTAATAGAGCTATAGCGAAGGCTGCTTCATCAGCTAGGAAATCAACAGCCGGCTCTTAAGCACAAAGCATAACAGCGAACAAGAAAAGAAACCCAAGTTAGAGCCAGTAGAAGTCAAAGTTGTATTTAAAAATATCAGTGTTTCATTTCTTTTAAGGAAAGAATTCTTCCCCAAATTATCATATTTCTCTACATGATGGAAAAAACAATGCTCCCCTGGTATGTGACCTAATGTACACCCAGAGCCAGCAGAGAGCCGGCAGCTTTACCCAGGCACTGTGTATAATCCTGCGAGGCTGCTTCTCCTCCCCTAGTCTGCTAATGGGGCATCTAAGGCTCAGACAGCTTAAGCATCCTGTAAATAAAGCCTGTGTATAAGTGGAGACCTAAAGCAATGAGGCCATCTCTGCTTCATCTTCCTGGCTGCACTAGCTACTTTGCCTCTGGGTTTCTAATCTACCCTGATAGAGGATTTCTCTCCTTAAGATGTTATTTTTATTAATGTTTCTACCATTGCCTTATCTGCGTATAATTTTGTTTTTCACCCTATGTATGGTAGGTAGCGAGGACCACACTGTGGTGGGATTAAAGCCAGGGTGTTAGGTCAGTCCACTGCTGCCTTGTCCTTCAAGACTGGAGACTTCTGTCTTCACTGAAAGTAGAGGAATCTGTGTACTATTTTTAGCCCTGTCACTTTTTAAAGATAACTCCAGATCCAACATTCTATCATTTTCTGAGCCTAAATCTCCCTGCCTAAAACAAAAGTGACAAGAGCAAGTGTTGCTGAACAAATATTTTTTGAGAAGATTATGAAATAAAGCATGCAAATGTGCTTCCAAAATTGAGTACCCAGCAGAAGATGCACAAGGGCTTCTGTGCCAGCTCGGTCTATAAGTGATAGTCACAGGATACTGGGTTGTCTCTAGACCACAATATTCTTTTATTGGATTCCTTATATTTGACCCTGCTAGCATCTTTACCTGAAGCCATTGTAGACTGGTGGGAAGAACCGGGAAGGGGAACATGCATGGCAAATCTTTGAGAGATAGAGTGCAGAGGACATGGGTGGGTGGGTCCAAGCTCTCAGAAATGTGCCAGGCAACTGCCTTTCTCTTTCCTCACTGGGCATAAATCAAAAGCACCAGCTCTCTAGGCTGCCAACTCAACACCTTTTATAGGCACTTAATTCACTCTAAAATTAAAAATATATACATTCCCTTAGTAGGAATTACCGTTATTCTTCAGTATGACAGAATGATTTGATTTTAAACCCTTATAAGTCTCTTCTATATCTTATTGTGGGTTAGAATCAGTCAATTGTCTATGATGAAGAGCTACTGATGTCTTGGAGACAGCTCTCACACTGACTCCATTGATACCCCCTCTAAGGGACTTTATCCTTGCATCCCACAGAGGACAACATGTAGGCAAGGCCATATATTATAAGAGCATCATTCTATGCCCCCCAAGTGTAAGACCGCCTGTCTGTGCTAGAAAGGTAGTCATCAGAATCTTGCAGGAAGGTCGTCAGCCATGTTGGCCATCCCAATCAGATCTCCACTCCTCTCTCCAACTTCCTTTTCTAGGCTCTGTGCATTTACACCCATTCTGGAATCCCAGGGCCCTTCTGGTCTCACTACTGTCTCTTCCTCTGACTAAAGTTGTGGAATTAAAGGAGCAGAAACCACCATACCCTGGGCCACCCATTATAGACAGTAGTGGAATATGTCCCACATTTCCAGGCCAACCATTATAGACAGTAGTGCAATATGTCCTACATTTCCAGGTCATGGTTACATTTTTTAAAACAAAAATTTTTAGTAGGAAAAATACACATTTAGATTAATAAACTAGAACATATAGACATACTTTGAATGAAGGTGACCAAACATTCTGAAATATAAGAAACAGCATTGGTCAAGGGGTGAGATGAATTGATTACCAATCTCAAAAGAGATTGGTAAACGAAGAGAAAAGGCTAAAGTCAGACTAGTGGAGCTTTATGTTTAAACAATGAGTCCTCAACTCCAGCATTGGGAAGTAGATCTTCCTCAGGCTCCCCAAGGATAATTCTACCTGGCTTTGTGTCTAAACTTGACATGCACTGATGGTATTGTGCTCTGTTACACTATTTGGAGGCAGCAGGTACCAAAGGAAAGGTGGTGGTATCCACAAGTGTGATCTCATGTGTGGGTATGACCTGCTATGAGCTCAGTTGTCAACAGGGCTGAACTTTCATCAGTAAGGTACTAGGGGAAGCACAGGTGTAACTGCCCCAATCTAGAAGATCAGCAGAGAGTTCTCTGGACAGTGCTTAATACAAGCCAGTGTGTGTTTGTGAATGTGTGTGTGTGTGTGTGTGTGTGTGTTTAAAATGCAGCACCAGTTTGGGTTTTACAGACTGTACTGGGTTTTACAGCACCTGTAATTCTAGCCACTCAGAAAGCTGAGGCAGGGGGATTATAGATTCAAGGTGAGGGACCTCATCACAAAATCAAAATTTTAAGATAAATCTGGGGCTATTGCTTTGTGATAGAATACTAGGATCCTTACAATACACACACACACAGAGACACACACACATATACACACATACACTCTCCAAAATACAAATTGTTAGCTCCTTCTTCCCCTTCTTAGAATCAAGAGCAATTATGCTTTTCAAATCACTGCTACTCTTTCTGACATTCTGGATTGTCTACTTCAGGCTTAGCCTACTTACACTCTCAGACCCTTGAACACCAAGACCCAGACACATAAGGCTGAATGATGTTGACTCTCACCCAGCAAAGGGTTCAATTGCATTTCCCTGCTATTACCAGTCCTCTTTCAGAATAAGAGACCACATTCTTTTATGCAATGTTTAGTTAGGCCAAAGTCCTGCCTTACTGAGCTACCCTAATCTTCTCCCTTGGAGTCTAGTTTCATTTAAAGTATACCCAAGTGTGAGAACAAGATGAAACTTACATGTTGGGACCAGTTATTCCATGTGCAATCATGGATCTTAGTAAACTGAAATGATAGTATTCATTTATCAAGAACAGAGAAGGGACATATGCAGATTTTACATATAAAAGGCACTCAATAAACTAGGCTGGAGTTAGAGTTCAGTGATAGAGCACTTGCCTGGAATGTGCAAAGTCCAGGGTTCCATCCACAGCATTCACTAAAATAATAATTAATAAATGATGATGGCGGTGATGATGAAGAAGGTGGTTCATCCAACCTGTCCAACTCCAGCCTTTAGAAAAGAAGGACTGGCTCCTCATGCTTCCATCTGTCATCTTATTTCAATTCCAAGTTGATAACGACACGGACTACTTGGTTTGTGATTTGATTTTAAAGCAAGAATACCATAAAACTGTATATCTGCCCAAAGCCTTCTTTCTTCTACAAGCCCCATATAACTCCTGGACACTTGGAATAGCATGGAAAGCCATGAAGAAGTAGGAAATTCACACTCACTCTCCACATGGATCTTTTTATGCAGACCTTTTCAACTATGAGCAACAGGAGTCCAGCTCCGGCTAACCTGGGTAATGGAAAGTAGGAACCCTATGCAGGGGATGTCTGGTTCCAAGTTTCCCTTGTTTACTTTCAGTGGCATCTTTACCCCTCTATTCCACTTTCCTTCTGTTGGTCTCCTTTTTCAAGAAGAGATTCCCCAAGTGTCAGAAAGGTATCCCCCAAGTCAGGAAAAGTATCCCCTGGCTAAAATCTCTACCCTACCCATAATCCTAGAAAACACTCCGGAAGAAATTACTTGGGTGCCTACTTACATGCTAAGAGTGTGGAAGCTTCTGTTAGACCATAAGGAACTACTATGTTCATTCAACTCACTCTGCTGAATATCCCAAATCAGTCACCTCCTAGCTTTCTGCAGCACCAAGACACAATATGGCAAAAGCACCCGGCAGGAACCCTGACTATGAAGTTCTTGCTGAATGCAGCCTACCCAGCACACTGATTTGTGCTTTCATACAAGTTGACTTTAAAGACAAGGAGCACATTCATAGCCTTCATTTTTGAAGAACGAATCTACCACCACTTGGAGGTACTGAGGCAGAGGCTAGCTCTCCCTTGAAGAATGATCTGGAAGGAAACAGATATAAACCCTGAGCAACAAAGGACTGGATCCACACAGGGACAGACTGAATCCCAGATCTTCTGACTTTAAATCTAACACCTTTCTATTCTACCACTGAAGCAGACTGTTCTCTTTGAGTTGTTGATGTCAATATACAGAAATGATGACCAAATAGTCATGCCTACAGTTTATTGGGAAACTCGGTTTGGTGCTGGGATGAAAACTCAGTTGATAAAGTGATTTCCTTCTAAGAGAGAGACCTGAATTTGATTCATAGAGCCATATAAACAAACAAGCAAACAAATAAACTGTCCATGGTGCTACTCACCGGTCATCCCAGCACTGTGGAGGCAGAGTGACTGACTCTTTACCTACTTACATGGAAATTGCCTGACAAATGATTGACCTATCTCAAAAACAAAATGGATGGCAAACAAAAAACATAGTGTCTTCTGGCATACCCCACACAACAGATGCACCTACACACACACACACACACACACACACACACACACACACACACGCACGCACACAGAGTCTCCTTTTGTAGGACTTTGGACTGAAATCTCCAGGCTATGAGTTACATCTTTATTTTAATATCCGTGTCAAAGAATTACCAATGCATCAGGTGATCTGCTGCTATGCAATTTTCAAAACAGAGCCATATCACTAAAGCACGATCTGTCCCCTAGACCCATTCTGCTTACTTTAGTGATCTCATAGGGTGGTCTGACCTAAGATGGCCATGCCTGCTCTCACTTTCCACAGGCAGTCCTTGGAAAAAAAGCAAGAGACTGCTTGCTTTGTGTCACAGCCATCCATGCTTTCCCTGAAGCGCAGTCACCAGCTGGAGCTGCACCAGGCTCCTCCAGGTGTGCAGAGGGCAGGATGGCCCCTGCTCCCCGCAGCAGGGCTCATGCATGCGCCTGAGAATGTAAGATCACCCACTGCACGGAGCCTTGGCAGAGGCAGGCCGCAGCAGGTGGACAGCAGAGTAGAGCAGCAGCTTTTGTTAAGTCCTCAACATTATTTCTGCGCGGCTCTTTAGATTTAAGCTCCTGCAGTTCTTTCCATTATGGCTGAGAGAAATAAAAACACCGCCTGCACACTCCTTCCTGCCTCCCTCGCTCAGACCGCATACTTTCCTCTCCTCCTCCTCTGTATGGCTTCCCGATCTGGTCCTTGGAGCTGGCCCACCACTTGCGGGCCATTGTTCACCTTTCTCCTGGGCTAGAAGCCGATCTCAGGGTTCAGCTGCAATTTGGACAGCAGGGCAACAAGGTCTAACAGTGACCTTCCTGGACTTATTGTCTGCTGTGGCCTAAGGTGACAGGTGTGCGTGGGGGCAGTTTGCAGAGAATCAATCCCTATTTGTAGCAGTTCATCCCACACTGAGCGGAATCTTAAGCTACCTGAAGATGAAAGGTTTATGGAGCACAGTGCCGGCTGCCCTCTCCTTGGAAGTTAAAGACCGCATCTGTTTCCCCTTCCTGGTTTTTCCAGGCCCCTTCCTTCTGTATCTTCCAACAGCAAAAATTCTTCCCCATATTCAAGTTCTCTTAACCTCAAAGTAATGCAAGTGGAACAGTATATCTTTCTACCTAAAATTTAAGCTGTCTTTCTTGGCGCTGATTTTTGGCTTCGGGCTACTAATCCTCCTCTGTAGAAGCACTGGCTCATGGCCTGGAGCACACATGATACGTGGTAAGAATGTGGTGTCCCCCAAGGATCATTGTGTAGCCTGCAGTCCTGATGAGAAGTGCTTGACTCCCTGATTATGGAGTAAAGAACAGAGACTTCCGAGAGTCACCTTTCAATCATAGTATCCCCCAATCAGAGGTTCATCAGTTAGTGCCTCGATTCCTGGGAATCCCTAACAGAGACACAGGCCACCCCAAAATGACAGGCTCAGGTGGCTCACTATTTGAGGCCATACATCCTGATAGATCTGAGACACAAACAGATGATGGGGAGGTAGAGAGCAGATTCCATCCACATGACACCCTCAGTAAAACCTGAAACCAGTCAGATGCAATTTCCCTAAAGTATACCAGGATCCCCTCTGCCAATGGTAACCACCAAAATGAGCTACCAATTGACCTCACAGGTCTGTCTGCCGGTGACTGGGGCAGCCCCTTACAACAAAGAAAAGGAGAAAGTAAATTCTCTCGGAGAGGTTAACTGTGTGCTGTCACCAAATGTGAAAGCCGTTGAGCAAATTTACTGGATGTGATAAATTCAAGTTCAGAAAGAGGGAGCACATTTTGGATCCTGGGGTTTGGCAGCAAGAGGTTCTATCCCAGCTGGATCTAGCATCCCTTTGAAATATGTTTTGACTCACTGGAAGGGTAGCCCCATTCTGAAGCTACTATCCCAGAGAGACTCAATTCTCAGGTCCTGATTGCTTCTTCCACTGATATGTGCTCGACCACATCAGTCTCAATTTGGTTAAAATAGCAAAATAAATGAAAATGACTTGGTGGCTGTGATATGTGCTATGGCTGGCTGGAGGGGTAATTACTCTTGCTGTAGATGACAGAGATGGAGTTGGGCTATCACCCAAGGAGTCCCATAGTCTATGCGGGGTAGGGGCAGAGCTGGGTTGTGGACCCAGAGACACACAACCCTAACCCTGTGCTCTATCGATCACCACTTTCCTAAACTGGTGTTATTTCCAATTCATATTCAAGATATTTGTCCTGATACATATCGATAGGAGTAATTCTCACCCCTCATCAAAGGATCTTTTGGCAGCAGATGGAAGGCATCCCGAAAATCCACAACAGGTTAAAATGCAGAGAGCAAAGGCTTTGGAGTGTGCATCCCCAATTGATACATCTACAACAGAACCCTTATGCCTACAGCTTAGGGAACATCATAGAAAGAAGACAGAAGGAATGTAAAAGCCAGAGGATGGGATGCCTACTCTGATACAGTGTTTTCTATATATGACACGGAGCTGCACCTATAACATCTTAGCAACATGGCCACCTAAATAAGAGAAGTGCAGTAACAACACCAGGTTGCATGTTGCCTCCAATCTCACAGGGCCCCTTCCTACATGAACAACTACAGACAATAAGTTAAGAGAGGAAAGATCTATCTTCCCCAGGGATGAGCTCCCTTATAGGTTATCCAATCTCAGTGATCAGCACTACACATATGTGCAGATGAGTGACACCAAATGGACCCAGCAGGTGTGTGTGTATGTGTGTGTGTGTGTGTGTATGTGTGTGTGTGTGTGTGTGTGTGTGTGTGTAACTAAAATATATATGAGAGGGAGTGGGGTGGGCACAGGACACTAAAGAATTTAAAAGGGGGTAGAGGTGATGTAAATATAGTAATCATATATGAAATTCTTTTAAACATGAAGAAAAACAAAGCTGCTTGCAAGATAATTAGTGTGTGTTCAGCTTGCCTGTCCTTTGCCACTCAAGGTTACACTAACACCTGTTCTGAGAAAAGCATGGCCTAGGATCAGGCACAGGCCTAGGTTTGATTTTATTTCAATTTAAAAAAGAAATTCATTACATCTCAGCAGAGTGTGAGGGAAGATCTTGGACATGTCCTCTGCGCCATGAACACTAAGTTCTAGTTTATAACATGATCTGCCTTCAGGATTCTTCCATGTGCTGTACATCCACTCTTCCTATGTCTCCCTTGGGGGGAGCATGACTCCCAAGCTCTCCCAAGAAGTTTAGAAAGTGACCGGAGAAAACAGTCACTCACCATGTGCTGGTTGAGAGAATCAATTACGGGTGCCAACCACAGGCAAGTCTATTTAAACTTAAAGCAGTGTATGGTATTTTGTACATTTTCTATCCTAATATGCCTGTTATTTTGCATGTATTAATTATAATTCCACTGCTGTTAAAATAGGAACAAGGCTTAGCTATAAGAAATCTCCATTTGACTCTCTCACAGAACTTAGCATAGAATTTCAGTTTTGTGGTTGATATAATATACACACAACTAAATTCCAACCCCGGGCTCTATTTCTTAAGAGTTTTGTAATTGTGGGAAAGTGTTTTCTGGGCCTCAACATCCTCATCTATAAAATGGGCAGAGGAATAATAATGAATCACTGCTTCGTAAGCCACAGGCTTTAATGAGAAAAATGCAAGAAAAGCTGCATGTCTTACCTGGCTCATAACAGAGGCTCAGTGAATATTAACTGTGATGGTTACTTTCTTACTGTTGCTACATGTGTGGGAATATGGTAAAAATCACTTAAGTATGTGGCTTTATGCAGTTCGACTGAGGAAACCCACACATGTTGATGTCCCTTCCTCTCCACCCACTGAACACTCTCAATGACTCTGGTCTTTGTCATCATCCTGGAAAGAAGTGGGAGGACGTAAAAGGAATCGTCTTTCTGACCGTTCTGCACTGCTGTTGCCTGCTGCCCCAGCTGCCCTGGAGCATTATAATTACACATGTCACCATGCAGAGCTTTGGACAAAAGAACCCAAGATAAGATGCTTGTCCTGGAAAGCTCATAACATCAAGGGCATTTGAATGGACATGTGACTTAGAACTTACAATAGAAGAAGAAGAGAGAGAAAACATCTTTAAATGTAATAGCAAGAGGCACTGGATGTGAACTCCAGCTCTCTGATTTTACAGGCCATAGGCCAAGACTCAGAGACCTGAAAGGACCTTCCTCTGGCCTGGATTTGTGGGGAGCAAGAAAGAGTCCTTTGGGACCCAGTGCTCAGGGTCTTGGGCTGCCTACATCCAGGGTGAGGCTCACAGAGAGACCTACTAAGCGTGAAGAATGAGCCTCTAGGATGGGCCCAAAGTCTCAGTACCATTTTGATTTCACCTTTGCATGCATAAATATGAACAAGCAGTGAGTGCTCTAGTCTATAGGAGATCTAGGGATATATGTTAACAATTCTAATGGAATCGCCAGAAAGTATAATTGGCAGTGGCAGTCTGGAGGAAAATCTAAACTATGTCCTGAAATGAATTGGTGAGCATCAGCAAGGAGCTGGGGTTTTCTATTGTTCAGAATGTAGAACTCGTTTCCATATGGTGTGGCTAAAATTGATCTTCCTAATCCTTAGAATTAGGACTCTGAAAAAAGCTGTCTATCTATCTATCATCTATCTATCTATCTATCTATCTATCTATCTATCTATCTATCTATCATCTATATGTTTGATTTCCTTTCTTAAGCATCATCAAGGAGGTAAATGTTTCCAGCAGTCTGAGGACATTTAATAGCAACACACAAAGTAGCAATCTGACGGTCCTTCGGTGCGTTTAACTTAAATCTGTCTGCCTGAAGGTTAAAACGCAGATACTGACAGTATGCTTTTGAGTGAAGGTTGATGGGGGCAATGTAGCAGGAGCCGTGCTCTTTCTCAGACAGTTTTCTGTAATCAAACAGTGGGCTGCCTTTTCAAATTCTAGATACTTTATCACTTGGCTTGGGATTGTCTAACATGGGTGACTTTAAAAAATAAGGTGAATGAAAAATGGAAGGGATCCAGGCTCTCTGAAGGAAGAGTGACAGGAGAGGAAAACAGAAAGTTATTTATTATTTTCAAAGTGACTACACAGAAAGGTTGAAGAGAAGGAGAGGAGAGATCTGTCACTGAACAATATTTCCCTCACAGGGAAAATAAGAACCAACAAATAGAATTTGACTCATTCTTGCAAGTTTCACAGAGCATGAAAATGCCCCTTTAAAATTTCCTGCGAGCCATGTTGGCTATGGGATTTTTCCACTGCAAAGTGTGTCTAAGTTCAGGGGGCCGGGAAACACCAGAGGAAGGGGATTTTTGGAGGCTCGGGGCTCTGCTGACTGTCAGTTTAAAAAATGAAAGTAATATACAAGGGGCAAAGTGGCATTTATCATTCCATCTCTCCAGGCTCCTGTCTCTTTAATCAGCTTGATTTGCCCAGCAAATGATTCCTGAGTGTGTGTGTGTGTGTGTGTGTGTGTGTGTGTGTGTGTGTGCCTGCGCGCGCGTGTTGTAGCTCTGTCAATCCTTGGATTAGAACCAATGATTGCAGCTTGTAGGAGGGCTGTCCAGGGCCAGATTGTACAATGTGCCTCAGTGCCAGAGTATGAGTGGAGATAATTACGGAGAAGTCAGACTCTCTCTCGCCCTCGGCTTCCTTGTGTCCTTCAGCAAAACAGTGGATTTAAATCTCCTCGGACTAGCTTGAGAGCAACACAATCTATCAGGAGGAAAAAAGGAAGACAGACAGAGGGAGGAAAAAAATCCGATCCTGACAAAAAAGAAGAAAAAGAAGAAAAAATATGAAAACCATCCAGGCAAAAATGCACAATTCTATCTCGTGGGCAATCTTCACGGGGTTGGCGGCTCTGTGCCTCTTCCAAGGTAAGACTGGCTTTTCATTTGCCTACAGCAGCCGAGGGAATGGTATCCGGTGCTGCAAGCATTTGCAGGCTCCCCGGGTCGGCTCCGCTGCGCGGTTTGCAGGTGGAAGCGCGAATGTTTTAACCAGCATGGCTGGGACTTCATTCTCCCGACTAGGCTGTGAGAATATTGATTTGATTCTGACTGCTACCGGAATGGGGGACTGTATGTGCATAAGTAAAACGTGTCTCTGCTGCTCCCCTTGGGTCCGTGGCTGTGCAGTGGCTCCCTAGCTTCATGCACATCCTTCACACTTACACAGCCCAGCACACATGTACGCAGGGGATCGGCGCAGATGGGGAGGGCAGCCGGGTTGCGAATGTGCTGCTTATGCGACTGGGGAGAAATTACAGGAGGAAACTTTAAATATTGGCCAGTGAACTTGCAAAGCTTCCAAAAGGAGCAAAGCGGGTGGAAACGCAGGATGGAAATAGTCAGGTACCTCCTGGAAGGTGCTGGCCAGCGCTCTGGCTTCGGAGAATAAATCCTTTCGCAGGAGCCTGAACAACTGTTAGTTTTGAATCTGTTTGGGGGTGTGTTTGCGGCGGTGCTGGGTAAGGGTGGGCGTTTCGAGCAGATAAAAGGCTGTGCAAGCAGCGGCGGGCTGCGGTGGGCTTCGGAATTCAGGAAAGCCTTTCTAAGTTGAAAGGACAGAGGCACTAAGAGGCGAATGCTAATTTTCGGTCTACTTACTGGCGGCTGCAGTTGCTGAGGCTGGCTTGCTCTCCGACCAGGTCTCTACAGTGTTTGCTCTGCTCATTTCAGGTGCATTTGAGAATCTGCTTCCACCTTGAGTCCATTTGCAGCACTGTGTGGTCCCTACCCCTGTGTTAGTCCTCCCATTGTGACTCCATCCTAGTCATGGAATTAGCACCTAACCAGCTTGTCTACCGTCCATCGTTGGAGGGGGTCTAGGTTACCCCTTCACTATTAAAGATGTTGGAACTCAGAGACTGAGACAAGCCGAGAAACTTTGACAGGCTTGGTCCTGCAAGGCTCTCCGAGAGGCTTGGAGTCTGAGGCAGGGAGGAGGGGAGGGAAGGCATCTCCATCCTATGCAGTTCCATCCCCCAGAGGAAAGTTCTGTCTGGCAGAATGAGAAGGAATGGGAGTCCCAGGGCTGCCTCCTCTGCTCCCAATGCACTACAGAGTTCTTATGATCTTGCCAAGAATCCTAAGCTCTAGTCCCTCTGACCCCTTCTGAGTGATGGAGCCTGTTCTCTACAGATCTATATGAGGTGGACAGAGGGACCAGGGCTGGAAAAATGAATTAAATGCATATGGTGTGGCTTAGGAAGGAAGGGAAGGGAGAAGGGAAGAATCAGCCCATGACATGGAGGTCCAGGGTGGAGGATCACGAAAGAATATCCATGAGACTGCCTGTCACGCTTAACCTCAGGGGCTCAGCCTTTGAGCTTCCCATCCTGCACCTTGGGCATTGGGATGTAGAAGTACAAGGAGTCTAGAGGCATCCTTGCTTGACTCCTCTTACGTAATATGAAGCAGGATCAGTGTCTGTGTATGCGTGTGTGTGTGTGTGTGTGTGTGTGTGTGTGTGTGTGTGTGTACTCTGCTTATTCCAGGCACCTAGTATTTCACAAACTGAGTCTACAGCCTTAACACTGGCAGTAGGGAAATTGAGTTCAAGACAAACCTCCCCACACCCCCTCCCAAGAGAAATACCTTCTTGCCTTCTGACAGCAGAAATGAAAACTAACTAGGCAAAGGGCTGGGTAAGGTGTTAGAGAATAGAAGAGGAAGACCCATGTCTTCGGTAACTGTCACATGTCTTGAGAACCTCTGTCCTGCTTATAACATCAACCTGGAGACACCTGCCAAATCCAACCATCAGCAGCCCCATTGGCTATACGCCAGGAGCCCCAGGGCCAAACAGAATTAACATATAAATTAGCATAACTTTTCATTAGAAATAAATGCAGAGAAGCATAATATTTGCTCATACTTCAAATATCCCCCCAAAAAAGGAGTAGAAAGAAACCTATTTCCCCAGATGAAGTATGATTTTTGTAGTCTTGTTCATATCTTGGGGGCAGAGGACAGGGAAAGGCATATCTCAGATCTGGTGGTCCCCTTCTACAAAATTCTGAATTTCCCAAGGAGAATGATAGCTTTATTTGTGCTGGCTGCATCCAGGGACTTCTAAATAGGCTTCCAAGGCTGCTCAATTTTAAGACAGTGTGACCCCTAGAGACCCCATAGCACATGCCAGTGGGACATGGCAAAGGTGATGTCTGTTTTACTTTCAGGGAAGGAAGCAGAGGCTGCCAGCTATCTCTTATCAAACTTACAGAATTACTGAGGCAGCCCAGGTCTTGCCTGCAATAATCCACCCCTATTGCATTGACCCAGCGGGACTAGTTAGAATGCAGTGCACACTCCAAGGCAATTTTTTCTTCTCCTCTGTTTTTGTTTTAAGCTGACTCTTCCCACAGCTGCTACTTCTAGGTTTCTTGCCTCTGAGAAAGGTGTATGGTTCTAGTGGCAGGTTAGGGACAGCCTCCCTGATCCATTTCCTTCCGCCCAACTCAGTAGCAACAGTGATTCAGTTTAAGGAGCTAGGGGGTTTAGGGGATTCAGAATGATTCCTGTGACAGGGCTGGGAGGCAGGGGAGGCATTGATTAGCTCCCTGGGCTTTGCCCTGAGAAGCACCAGGGTTGGTTAACTAAAGGAGGCTCCTTCTGGAGACTAGAGTGAGGGAGCAGGACTGGGCACTTTCCTTTCCAGCACACTGCCCACCTTCTGCCAGCAGAGGTTCTGAAAGCAAATGGCTTGGGTGCACTGCAGATTTTTCTCTTTTTAGCAACCAAATATTCCTCTTTTGGGGGATCATGGCGCCATTCAACACCTTTCCATGAGTGAGGCTAGTTTCCTTCCCAACCCTCCCAATTCTCCTCCTCTCAGATCCCACATTGAGGTACCTGCTTGTTGGAAATTCAGAATTGATGAGGAAAAGAGGTTCACTTCACACTGTCCTTAGCTTGCAGCTGGGTCCATAGGCACTAGTTCCATGCAGATAGGCAGATCATGTAACTTCCTTGTGTGCACTCACAGTAAGCATGAGACTTGCCTCAGTGTCCAAAGTGGGTAGTTCTGAGATGGGAAGGAGGTGGATGAGACCAAATAGCCCTCATGGGAAACCTGTAATAATCAGTTTGAGATGATGAGACTCAGGGCCTGCTGTGAGAATTGTGTATAAGTGGAAACATGACCAAAAGTGTATGGACAAGAGGGAGCCCCTCAAAATGGATCATGACTGCCGTGCTTGGAGCTGCCTGCTTGGGGTTCATCATGGTCTAAGGTGTTGAATGCCACCTGGACAGTTCCCTTCCACTCTTCCTGCTAGAGACTGCACCACACAAAGTGCTGATCCTCTGAACATTTGCTCAAAGATGTCAGACAGCCAAGCACCACCAGCTAGGAGCAGCGGGCCTTGTAGATGAACGAAAGACATTTTTGGAACTGCAGCATTAGTTACAAGTTAGCAGGTGCAACCTGGTTCTGCTACTGATTTTTTTTCTTTTAAAGTAAATTAGAAATGTAAGAATTCCTTTCATTAGCCATGATGCTAATGGCTAGTGCCCTGGCTTCTCTTCTTTTGTAGAAGTTTCCCTTTCAGCAGAGATTTTAATGAAGGGGTCCAAGAAAGTAACTAAAACACCTATTTAAGCTGGGTGTGGTCATCCATGCCTTTAAATTTAACACCTGGGAGGCAGAGTCAGGTGGCTATCTGTCAGCTCAAGGCCTACCTGTTCTATAAAGAGAGTTCCAGGATAGCCAGGGCTGTTACAAAGAGAAACCCTGTCTTTGGGAACAACAACAACAACAACAACAATGAAACTTTCTAGGTTCCTGGGAAGGGAGGAAAGTGCCAATTTAGGTTTCCTTCTAGTAATCCCCTGGGATTTCTTTGCCAAATACATACAATTCTGCAGAATTAGGGGACAATGACCAATATTGCCTTTGGCCACGTGTCATAGATGGGCCAGACAAACCAGGTTATCTCTTGGATTGAAATGAGTATACAATATTCCAAGAAGCTGCAGAATGTGTGAGTCTGTACTACCTGCATGATTTCGTCTCATCCAGGAAGCACATGCTAGAAAGATCTGTAGTATTCTTTTTTGTTTGTTTGTTTTTTTGAGACAGGGTTTCTCTGTATAGCCCTGGCTGTCCTGAACTCACTCTGTAGACCAGGCTGGCCTCAAAATGTAATATTCTTGATGACCCCGCCTGGTTAAAAAAACAAAAACAAAAACAAAACAAAAATACCCTATGGACAAGACTGGCAAGTCTGGAATTTGACTCTCTCTCTACCAAGCATTTTGTTGTTGTTGTTGTTGTTGTTGTTGTTGAGAGTCCTTGGCCTTCTGCTCACAAACTAGTGACATCAGAAGCCTTATATACTTCAAATACCTCAACTCCAGGTGTCTAGCCATCTTTAGTGACCTGAGTCCAGCTCAGTTGGGAACCTGAGCATCCCTGGGCTCAATTCTTTTCTGTGTTCTCCAGAGGGAAAATAAATATTTCCCTCCAAGAGCCTGTCTCCCCACCTGCCTGACAGGACGGGGAGCGACTCCCCTGGGTGTTGTAAGGACTCATTAATGCTTGTAACACTCCAAACATGTGGTGCTAAGTGGAACTCCATGCTGAGACCGGTTGTATTTATGCAGTTTCCTTCCTTTCTGCTCTATTGGCTTGTTACATGTTTACTTTATGTCTATAGTCATTTGAAATTCAATAAAAACAAATTAAACATAAAAATTGAAACATGCGAACATAAGGTAGCTGGTGGCTGCAGGTTGGGTAGACACTGTCTTATGAGTCTTTTCTATCCTGTGGGGCTCTTGCACGGCAGTGGAGGACTACTGGGGAGGAGTCATGGTCTCCCCACACAGGGATCCTGTCCCCATCCATTTGTGAAAGGAGGCTTGACTTGGGGTCGTGATCTAGCAGTGTGAGGAGCAGAGGGGAGGAATCATGGAGAACAGGAGCTTAGAGCTCAGAGCTTTGGGTAGCCAGGAGATACTACTTTATTCTGAGTCAGAGCCCCCAATTTGACTGATTTTGGTCAGTTGTCTATGGAAACTGTATTTCCTCTGCTTGTGCTTTTCTTTACTTACGCTGCCTTCTGGATTAAGTGTGCTCTTACCCTCCTGCCATATATGAGTTCAACCATGCTCCTCCCATCCTCTCCAGCTACTCTCCCTTTCTCTTCCAGCTCTCCTGTCTCTCTTCTACATGCTTTCCATTTTCCTTCTTCCTTTCATGCCCCCTTCCCTTCTTTGGGAGTGGTAATTGATCAGTTGACAGATCTAGGTCAAGCTGGCCAGGGTTGCCTGCTTCCTGCAGGCTTGCCTAGAAGTGAGGGGAGGCTATCTTCCCAGCACACTAGAGCCCAGACCGTGGGACAGAGCAGTGGAGAAGGAGGGCAATGTGTTCAGGATGCTGTTGACTATGTACCTTCAGCCTTTTAATTCCTCTGACACTCTGGTTTTCATACCCAGCCTATCTTGCCTGCCTCCCGTTTTGATCTTCCCCATCTGCATTTTCACTTGCCTTGTTCCTGATATTCTCAACCTTTTCCCTGATTCTCCTTCTCTCCTTCTGAAATCACGGCAGGCGATCACAGAATATCCCTTATGTAAGTCATATTAAAGGTATGGCCTTTTGTTTATTTGCAAGAGGGAAAACAGAAAACCCTGCCAGAAGAGCTCTGTAAGACATTTGCAAACTGCAAAACAAACCAACAAAGACTCGAATTTTCATCACTGAGAAGAGAGGATTTCAAGGGAGACTGTCAAGTTAAGAATCAAATATTGGAAAACATATTCTTCACTCCTGCTACTGAGAACATCTTAGGTTACTAAGCCTGATTTTTCCCCTATATCCTTTTATTTTTAGCTTCTGTGAGAACACTGTCCTTTGCAATAATAAAGACCGATCAAAAGATCAGCCTGTTTCGTCTTCACTTACCTATTCTGAGAAGTGTATCACACCCTGAGCCCATTGGTCCATCCACTGGTTCAAACATCAAGAAATGTTTGTTGAGTACCTACTATGCTTCATGCTGTACTGAAGGAGCTAGGGCTCTACCAGTGAACAAATCATGTGAGAATGAGACCAGAGACAGATCATAATCCTGTTTTGTCTTGAAGCAACACCATCGAAGCAAGTGACTCAGTGCAGGGTCAGGTCTCCTGTGCAAATGATGGTAGCATGGCAGGAAAGTAACCATGCCTTAGTCCTCATCTGAGGAAGCACTGAGAGAGGCTATGCCCACCACACCATGGCTCTCTGTTCTTGCAGTTTAGAGACAGTTACTACCTTTGTTAGTGATGCTCTTGCCAAGAAGGTGTTCTTGGAGATCTTATATGTCTTCCATTATATGTAGCATGATGAAGTTGGAAGCAGATGAGTGTCAACTAGTCATATGACTATTGGTTTTTGTTGTTGAGTAATTGATGATTAACACCACTACCACCTAGTGCAGCCAGACTCTCTCCTTTACGCCCTGGTTTCTGCACAGCCTAAGAGGGTCCAAGATGGTAGAGAGAGAATACTTGTGATAAGACCAGGATTTACTTGCCTCAGACAGCTAGACTGTTCCTTTGGCTTCTGTATGGGATGCACATTTGTTTCCCTTTAAGAACTTACTTGGTACATTGTGAAACTCCCCAATTTTAGGTTTCCAAAATAATCCAAATGCTTCACTTACTGAAGACATTTACTTGTTCTCTTCTGCTACTCTATACTATTTGGGAAGTCACCTTGCACCTTGCATGGTTGTTCTATATACCCATTGCTTCTTAAAATGTCTGCTTGGATGTCCAGCTTTGCATGTCCAGGGGAAGAGTGAACATCTCCTGTGCTAGGTCTTGGCCCCACAGTGCTGCCTGTGTACAGTATGAATGAGTTCTTCTCTCCTGTGTTCCCACCTTCTATGGCACTGGTGATTATTGCAGTGGGACAAAACTTTTTCCTGGCCCATAATTCTTTTAAGTCCAGTATCCTAGAGCAACTCTTGTCCTGTCTCAGAAGCCACGAAGGCCTTCAGAAGATAGGAGCTAGGACAGATCCTCAGTCCGTGTATGCTTTCAGTACCTGCCAACACTAGGCTAGTCATTTCAAACCATGAACTACCCAGAATGTTTTATATCAATGCCAACACTCAGACCCTGTCCGAGACCAGGCAGTTCAGAATTTCCCTGTGATCTCACCCAACACTGACATTTTAACCAACCCCCTTTAAGAGAGTTAAAATTCTGAGCATGGCTAAAGACCACACCTAAAAAGCCATCTCAAAATAGCTCTCAAAGCAGCTCTGCACTCCTGGGTTAGACACACCCCCAAATGAGACTCCATTCTTTGCAATTTAAAATAAAAAAGTTGGACCAAAGGATTTTAAATTTTCATTCCACACTCTGCATCTCACAATCCTGCAAATAGTCTTTTTCAGTGTAGTTATTGAGAGGTAGTGGCGCTAGAAGAAAACGCTCACAACTACTTTCTGCCTGGAATATAAACTGCCATACATGGGTAAACACAGTCAGGGCTTGCAGGTGGTGTGCATGCGCATGCCAACTCTACATACAATGTCATGTGCCAATACAAGCATGTATTTGTGTACCTGCGAAGCATCCTAAGTGTGCAGTGAAAAGATAAACCAATTAAAGCATTGCAGGCAAAAAGAATAAGGAATTATAATAGCTCCTAATGGGCCTATCTCAAGCCTTCTTGCAAGAAAACTTCAGGAAGCCTTTGAGTGAGCACCCACAAGAATGAATGTGTTTAAGATGGCCTTGGAGAGTGTTAAGCACCAGTAAGTCATGGATGAAACTCCTTCAAAGGCAAGGATGGAGCTGTGCTCTTTCTCCAAACTTTTGCCTCCCTTTCCAAGAAATCAGTCAGCGATCCCATGGTGCTGTCTCCTTTCTGGGGTCACAGGAGATTCATCCCCAGCAAATAAACAGCAGTCATGGGGCTTCATTTGTTAGAATGCTGTGGTGTTGGCTCTGCTTTCTATGCCAGGTCAGTTTCTGCTGGCCGCAAGAGCTGGTGCGGGAGTGAGAGCTTGTTTGTTTTCTGATGGAGTCAGCAGATCTGAGAGGCACATGGGTTACAGAACTACTGTGCAGATTGGAGCCAAGCTTAGTCACTGGGTAACCCACACAACCATCTGGTGCCCCAAAGAGTTCACCCTGCTGTGTCAGACAACCCTAGCATCACAACTAGCTCAAGCCTAGGGGGACTTCCAATATGATTTATTCAACCCTTCCCTTTGAGCTCTGACACCTCCTCAACGCAGCTGCTGGGGGTTCCCAGCGTCTGTTACCAATAATGCAAAATAAGAAAATTCCTTCTGATCGTCTACTGGTTTAAATGTTGGATTTCAGGGAAGATGGAAAAAAGGTATACGGTAGAGGGAAGCTCTACCTTCTGGAAGCTCCAAACATTTTCTCTACTCTAGAACATCATTATAAGTTACTTGGCCTTGGCCTGGCTTGGGGCCAACCCTAGCTTGCCACTTCTTTACCTTAAGAGCTACAGCATTTGAATCAACTGGTTTTTGTTCCTTTCCTGGGAAAGGAACCAAGACCAATGCACACCAAGTCCTCTACCACTGAGCTATATTCCCAGCTCCTGAATCATCATCCTCTATATGACTCAATTTCTTATTCAATACAATGAAATGATTATAGGATTTCCATTGTAAGATTGTTAAAAGGATTGAATAAATAAGTTAATACTGAAAAGATGCCTAATTATTATGGTCATCTTAATCTGCCACCCACAGAATTGAATTTTGCTATTGTAGGAATATTTCTTAGATATTCGAAAGCCTGATTCTCTCCCCATTGGCTTTCCATGAGGTTCAATATGTCATGATTTCTTCGTCATATAACATTCCATAGAACAGGTCCTGACTATTCCTCTGTGATTCTTCTGTACACTTTCTTCTTTTGTTCAGTGGTGCTGATGGCTCAACCCAGCATGCTTCCAGCAAACCACATTGAGAGTGTGGTTAACCCATTAGCTTCTTTAAATATTCTCCTCCCACTGTGTCCGATGCTGTGATGATGCCTCACTCCAAGTCCAAGCAGGATAGAACCTCTGTACCTTGACAAGGAATGGAAGACCTAAGCGTTTAGCTTCAGGTTATCTCTCTTATCCCTAATATTTTACAGCTCACATTTACAGGCTCTGAGTTTCCTGTGGTTCTCTTAGGCTCATGTGGACACTGCCCTCTGCTTGTGCCCAGGCATTTCCTGCCCTTGACTACTTCAAAATACTTTCTGTAATTCAATACAAACGTGGCACCAAGGTTTATCTTTAAACAGCGTTGTTTTTATTGGTAACTCCATTACACTTGTATTCAATTTTATTTTTAACATCCATAACATGTTAGTGTAGTTATTCAATTACATGTGCCTTTCCTTCAGGCTGTGAGCTCCAGGAGGGCATGGGATGCCTTACTTTCCTAGCACCCTTAGCACAGGGGCTGGGGTAAAAGTGACATTTTATGTTTTGGACAGAAGACAAAGAAAATGAGAAAAGGGAAAGGAAGAGAAGAGGCCTTGACACCTCTGGTATTCTAACTGCCATAAAATATTCTCAATTTAGCCTACAGTGAGGTGTTATTTTTATCTTCTTTATGCTATGTATGTGTTTGTATTGTCACTGAGTATGCAAATGCATGACTCTAAATCGTACCCTTCATAAGGTCGTCTTGCTAGCTTTGTCCATTGTTTTTCCTGACAATACCTTTTGGACACTAAATGTGTCATTCCATATAGCTTCTCCCAGTGGCTGTCACACTGTGTTGTGGCCACACTTCTCTCTAATCAGTCTGATCATTATCTTTATAGATTCTGTCTCTTATCAATAATAAGCCATGAGTTATGGGTAACTACATAACTATCTTTGCCGTTTCATTGTTTCAGGCTGGAATTACTGAAGAATAGAAACAAGTTCTTCTAGTGGCAAATAGATAGGTTAATAAGGGAGTTGTGGTACAGAATCAGTGCTCTCCACCTGAATAAGTACCCACAGCAGAAGGGGCAGCAGGGACCACGAGAAGTAGAGGAAAAAAACAAGAGCAAGGGGGTATACAGACATATTCAGATGGAGAAGAGGAAATGGTGGAGAGGGGGGCTTCCTTTCTGCCTCCTTCAGCCTTGCCTCTCCCCCTTTCCCCTAAGCATTCAACAAGGATGATTGAGGATATCTGATTCACGTCCTGTAAAGCCAACATGCCACTTGGTCCAGACACAGACAAGGGCTGATGACTGTCTTAGTTTGGTTTCTACAGCTATCATAAAACATCATCACTAAAAGCAATGTCAGTAAAGCGTGGGTTTGGCTTATAGGTTGTAGACCAACATTAGTGGAAGTCAAGGCAGAGACTCAAGACAAGAACCTAGAGACAGTGAGTAAAGCAGAGGGGAAATGCTGCTGATAGGATAACTCCTCATGGCTTGCCCAGCCTGATTTCTGACCACGTTGGCCAGAAGTGTTCACCATGAGGATCACCTGTCCAGCACTAACTGGTTCCACATCAGTCATCAATCAAGAGAATGTACCACAGACTTCTTTACAGGGCCTTGTGATGGAAGAAATTCATCAATCGAGATTCCCTCTTCCCAGATGTGTCTAAGCTTGGAGCAAGTTGACAAAATCAACCAGCACAATGACCCTTTCCTTAATGTATGAGCACCCATAGATGGGCAAATCATTTTGCTAGTACTGGAAAGAAGTAAGAATTCACTGTTTATTGTTATATTTTCCCTCCTTTTCCCTGAAGAAGTTTTGACCAAAGGATTTAAATGGCTTGTCATCATTGTTCATTGGTTTTGTGCTCTTGAAACCTTGTCCAGACCCAAAACTTTAATCATCAAACCTTAAACCTTTTGTTTGTTTGTTTGTTTCAGATTCTTAGACTTCTGGGACACTTTGGCATTTTACTTTCCTGTCTGCTTCCCAAGGCAATGATCTCATTTGAATAATGGTCTCCTATTCTTACCCAACAATCCTAGAGTTCTCCAGTGAGCAGTCCCTACTTTCCTGAGTTGCAGACCCCACTCTATTTTCCTATCACAAATCATTTTTGAAGACTGTTACAAGCAGATGTTCAGGTCTGACTTCTGCCCTCCATGCACTGGTCAGTGAAGGCATGGCCAGCCATCTCTGTGTAGAGGAATAGCAGATGCCTTATTATAGATGTTCAGTGAAAATAACTGATGTTAAACTTCTTTCACAGCTGATAAACTCTGTGAGGAGATACTTCATTATTCTAGCAGGCACTATGATACACGCTCAGTATCTGTTCCATTCTTTTTCTACAAATGATGCTCTTCAATTTTTACAGGGCAGCAATGTGCCTATTTAAAATACCTCCCTGATTCTCTTGTAGCTGACTTTGAGGAGAGATAGCTATTCCTTTACCTAGCATCATATCCCAAGGGCTTTCAATGAAATCAGACAATAGAATGCAAGCACAAATGACTAGAGGAGGTATCAGGGGTTGTTTCCAGGTGACCCAAGCTTTTTGATGCTTGTTATGTCCCTTTTCAACACTGCTTAGAGGCCCAGCAAACAGACTGCCAACAAGAAGAGTAGCCACACCCATCAAGGATAGCAAGGAAGGAATCTCTAGGTCTTACCATATGGCTCGTTGCCGTATAAATGAAGTCCATATGCACTTACTGTACTGGAGATTGCTTTTAAAGGCAGTCAATAAGGAATCTTTGGCTTGCAGCTGAATACATCCCTAATGAAAGCCACTGTCCCTGCCTTTTAGAGCTTCCAGAACACTAGTAGGACACTGATGCACTTCTGAAAGATGGCATCTCCCTCCATCCCCTCTGTTCTTCCCTATGACTGCCATGCTGCATAGCATGTACTCCTTTCTCTAATCATTCCAATCGGTACCTTCTGAACAAGCCCCAACTGATAACAATCAACTTCGAAGAAGCTATCACCACAGCAGATGTTTCCTGGTGTGATCTGATCTGTAGGGCACTAATATTCAGCTTCACTTTATCCTCCTATAACTTTCGTTTTTATTCTCTTTTTTTCTTTATTTCATTTTCTTTTGTAGACACATAACACCATTGTGTCACACAAAGGCTGTCCATAATCCTTTCCTAATAAGCACTGTCCCAACAAGCAAAACTCCCAACTGTGCAAGACTTCCTCTATGCTTCCTGACAGCTAACATCTCTATTAAGTGAGATTCTACTGTAGTTTGTGTCCTGCATTTAATTCTGTTGAGATGGTTTTCAATCCTGATGAACTTTTATCATCTGGAAATGATACGAACATGCCAACCCCATACCTTCTATATTTATGATTTAAACAGTCACACAGTGCAGCTGATGGTATGGTTACACTCTTCCTTAGGCTTATCCTACATCCTTCATAGGAATGTTTATTTAGAGCCTACTGTGTGTTAGGCAAACAACCGTCAGACATATAATTTTTACACTCAATGAACAGATAATGTGCTGTAATGTGGTTGGATCTGGGACAAAGGCCAGTATGGTCTACTATGGTACCATTCAGGAGATTTGGGAGGAAGTGATGTAAAAGCTGAGAAAAAAAATGAGTAGATGCAGCTGGGTGAGGAGACAGAAGTTTACAAGTGTAGGAAGCTGCAACTTTCAGTCTAGAGGCAAGTCAGTATGATAGGGATGTAGGATCCAGCATCATCTCTGCAAGGTGTGGGTTGCAGGATGAGGTGACGAGACAGGTAGGGAGATGAGGTGAAGGATCGGGTGGTGGAAAGATGGCCACCAGTAGAGAAATAGACAGGGGTTAGAATGTAAATGGTTCTCATTTGATGTTTTTGTTTGTTCATGTGTGTGTGTGTGTGTGTGCGCGCACACTCTTATATAGCCCAAGCTAGCCTCTACATCATAATCCTGCCCCAACCTTGAAAGGCTCCTACAAAAGACCTGCTGCTAGGGAAAAAGTTCATTTTGAAGATTGTATACTAGCCAGTAACACAACTGGATTTTTAAAAGCGGTATTTGGAGTTATTGAGAACATTAAAATGAAACCCTAATCACTGTGTGATTAGCGGATTGGAAAAGAACAAGCTTAGAGAGAAGGCCACTTCCTAAGGGATGTCGCCAATTAGGCAGGAGGCCATGGGTGTAAGAAGTACAGGGATGGCGAGCTCCAGAAAGAGACATGGTGAGAACTGGCAAACTGGCAGTGCAGCAGACAGAGGGTCCCAGGTGACTCGGCCAAAGAGAGGACAGCTGGTTCCTGGCTGAATGGCTCAGATGTGGGTTTGGGAAGTGACTCTGATAAAGTTGGCATCAGAGTGTGTTTCCAAGGAGCTTTGCTGATGTTCTGAGACTTCGGAGATGTACTCAGGCTTGAACAAAGACAATCTTCAACATGGGTACAGTGAATGACCTGGGAGGGAGTTGAGAATAGACAGAAAGGAGGACATCACAGACCTGCAGAGTGTAGTAGAGTTCTGACAATGGTGCTTGGCAAGGGAAAGACTAAACATGCACATAGAGGGAAAATCAGAAAAGCAAGATATCATATCAAAGTACAAAGTATGTAAGATGTGTAGGACTATTAGCCATGCCAGCTGATCTTAAATGACCAAAAATCATCTCATATAGTCCTGAGAATGTCCTCTATTGTGGACTAGAGAGATGGTTCTGTAGTGATGAACACATACTACTCTCTTAGAGGACCTAAGTTCAGTTCTAAGAACCCCTATGAGGTGGCTCATAGCCTCCTGTAACTCCAGTGCCAGGGGACCTGATGCCTTCTTCTTGCCTTCATGAATACCTACACATACTCCCATGGAGATACACTCACATACACAATTTTAAAAATAATATAAAATAGGTTCTGTCACCTTAGGGAGCATAGTTCTTTGGGAGGAGCCATAGAGTGTGAGTTAGAAGTAAAATTGAAACATATGATAATGATTTTAAGTGGGTTCATGTTAAAAAGGGAAGTTGAAGAGGAGGAGGAGGAGAAGGAGGAAAAGGAGGAAGACGAAATGGAAAGAAGGGTCAGAAGAGAGGCAACAATTTGATGTGAGAAAGATCAATGCAAGGGACAAAGGCCAGTGAAGGGCAACACATGGATTCAGGAGATGCCTGGCCAAATAAGTACCTTGGGAATATAGGTATGTAGGAAAGAGGCAGGTCCTGAGCACAGGCAAAGAATGGGTCTCGAAAGACCAATTCTACTCCTATTTAAACTAAAGAAGGAGAACCGTATCTGAAAATATCCATTATGATTGGATTCAGCTCTTGTTCAATAAAAGCAGCTTAAATAAGATATAAGGTTATCCTTCTGACTATAAAAATATTCTGCCTGTCTATTTCAAAGCTGCTGTGATATTCCTGAACATCAGGGCTGCAGGCCTTTCTGTCACTTGGATCCTTTGTGTGTGAATTTGACTCCCGGGTGAAAAAATGGCAGCATGCATGAGGCAGGCATTGGAGTGATAAACAATATAAAGAAAAGGAGGCCGAAGGCATGACTTCCTGTTCCCCAGAAACCATCTCACAACACTCCTCCCACAACAGATACCCTCCTCACACACATATACCCACCTTGGTCCAGAATGTAGTCCCATTTTCTTCTCTAGATATAAAGGGGTACAGGAAACATATTGTTCGCTTAGGATCACCACACACACACACACACACACACACACACACACACACGCACACACACACACACACACACACAGGCACATTAAATCAAGACCAGCACAGAGAAAAGGGATGCTAATAACTGGCCCGTTCTTGTGCTGTATGAAGGTCTGCACTCTCATTAATGAAGATGGAAATGACTTCTGAGAACATGAGATGAACATAGGCTTGAAGCACTGCTGCCTTCATGGTGGCATGTGCATCCATCATTGCTAAGGACACACATGAAAATCACCGAGTGGCACTACTTCTCACTCTTCAGGATATCCATTATCAAAAATAAGTAAATGAATGAGTCTGAAGAATAGCCAGGAGTGACCTAGTGTTACTTTATACACAGTAGGTCACAGAAAAGACAATTGCTGGCAAAGACATGGGGAAGGACACATTAGATGGACAGGATGCCATCTACCTGCTCATGGGAATGAAAAAAAAATGGTAGTGTCACTGTGGAAACTGCAGGGCCATTCCTCAAAGGGTTAAGCCCAGAATTTGTTTTTGTTTGTTTGTTTGTTTTTGTTTTTTGTTTTTTATGATCCACCAATCTCATCCTTGGATACATGCCCCAAACTGAAAACAGAGACTTGACCTGTTTGTTTCTTAGTATTAATAATAAAGAAATATCTCAAACAGTTTAAAGATGGAAACAACCCAAGTGTCTGTCAACAGTTGAGCAGATGAACTAACTTCCTGACACACAATGGAGTGATAGTTGGCCTTCGAAAAGAAGTCATTCTGACACATGCTGCAATGTAGGAGTATTTTCTACTCAGTGAGGAATCCTATACACAGAAGGAACCTTTGGTGTGACTCTACCTACATGAAGTATCTAGAATAAGAAAATCCATGGGAATTATGAGGACCCAAGGGAAGATGAGGGGTAGGAAGTTCCTATTGGGCACAAGATGTTCTTTGAGATGTTGCAAAGTTCTGAAAGTAAATGATAGTAATAACTGTAAGATTGGAAACATACCCAATGAAGACGATGAGTTATGCACTGAAGAACTGTGAAATGGTAAATGTTGGTAGGTATCTTTTACTACCATGATGAGATCTGGGAAGAAAATGAGATAACCAACCACCTGGACCCAGTGTGGATACAGGTGAGTTTTCAACTGTTGATGGAGTGAGCCACCACTTAGTGGGTCTTACTTCTTTTGAATAAAATACAGGGTAGACAGTGTGTTTGCATGCATATACACGATCCCACACGTAAGCCTAAATACTCACTGACAGGTCACTAAGTAAGAAAAAAGGTCTGGCTTGTTCGACAGAGAGCTGACAAGTGAACCTGAAAGACCTCATGAACTGTCAATCACCCTCTATCATGCCATTCTCTTTGGATTTTTAAACTCTAACATGATCTATGCCACCTTCATCTCCACCTCCTTTGCTAATTCTGATCCTGTCACTTAGGACCATCACTTGACATGTACAGAACTCAGTGCCTACTCCTTCCTTTCATTAAGTCTCTCATGAATTGCAAAACTCATTTTCCTTTACAGTTTAGGTAGCACACCTATGTAAGGTACATTTAATGATTTAGGAAGCAAACGAATGCTTCTTCTTTTTCTGTCACTAATTTTTACTTTAGGAATTGAGGTTGCTTCCTCTAGACCTTTATTTCCTCATCTGTAAAATGGGGGTGTTTATAGTTTTCTTGGAATATAGTTTTGCATGATCTAAATAACATTTATGAAACCTTTTGCATTTTTTTTTGTTTGTTTCTTTTTGTTTTTCGAGACAGGGTTTCTCTGTATAGCCCTGGCTGTCCTGGAATTCATTCTGTAGACCAGGCTGGCCTTGAACTCAGAAATCTGCCTGCCTCTGCCTCTCAATTGCTGGGATTAAAGATGTGCACCAGCACCACCACCTGGCTCGCCTTTTGCATTTTTACACATTTTGATACATGCTGGAAGATGCAAAGGCACAAAGGGAGACTTATTGACTAGGATCAGTACTGGTGAGCCCTCAGCCTCTAACCTTGTCCTTGGCTTCCTCCTCTTGAGGACAGAGGGTCCTCCCCTACATTTCCCAGCCTCTGTCTCTTACTCTCTCCAGGGTTCACATCTTCACTAGTCTCTCATGTCTCAGAGCCTTGAATGGATGCAGCCACAGGTCAGGGCCTCAGTACATTGCTGTTGTCCATGAGAAATGTTCCACCTGAAGGATTGTCAGGGAAGCGTTTGTAAAAAGCAGTAAAGTAATTTTAGATGATAGAGAGGATCTAAAGAGATGGCTCAGAAGTTCAGCATGCTTGCTTTCATCCCAGCACCTACATTGGGTGGCTCACAACCTCTTTTAACTCCAGGAACTCTGATCCCCTTTTCTAGCATCTATGGGTACCGGTATACATGTGCACATACCCATACAGAGAGATGCTAAGTATAATTATGCATAAATAACATTTTAAAATGGATAAACAAAAATGTCCCCAAACAACTGTAAATCGTCATCTACACACGGGGTCTTCATGGGGATCCTGATTTCTCACCTGCTTTAAGAGGGGTCCGTTATGATGCCATCAGAATGCAGAACCTTGAGCGTTGTTTCTGAAGCAGAAAGCACAGACAGAGACCTCAAAGTCTGTGTTGGAGGAAGGCCTGCAGGTGACTCACTAGAATGTCGAGAACTGTTGACTGTCAGGAACTGTGAAATTCAGCTGCTGGAAGGACATTTTAGAAAGACTGCTCACTGGTCTGGGTGCTGGGCGTTAAGAGGAAGTAGAAGTCATAGACCCTGCTTCTGCCCATTGTGGCCACAGCAAAATAGCTGAGACTAGGTAGAAAAAAAAATCAACAAACAAAAGCCGGTTATTTATCTCATAACCTGGAGGGTGAAAGGGAGGATTGGGTGGCTCTGTTGATTCAGCTTCTGGCCAGTGGATTCATGTTGAACAAGCATGAAAGAAGCTTGACCACGATATGAGGCAATGCAGTCAAATGGACAGAGGACATTCATTCGCTTATTGTGAGAGTCTTAGGCAGACCGACATAAGACATAACATTCTTTTTGGGTAAGCTTGAGCAAATGACTGAAAGATCTCCCACTAGGTAACTTCTATGTGTGCCCCATAAGAGGGAACCAAGCTTCTAGCACATGACCCTTTAGGCAACACACCAAACAATTTACAAATTATAGCAGGAAGGAGTGCAATTTCCTTCAAATATATCTACCATTGGAAAAAGCCGCTAAATATTGGAATGAAGGACGTCACTAACATTGCTAGATTTAGCAATACAAACCCAAGATACTGATAAATTTAAATTCCAGATAAGAATTGTACCAGTGGGGCAGTGGAGACACATGCACACCTTTAGTCCCAGCACTGGAGAGGCAGAGGTAGGAGGATCTCTGAGTTTGGGGCTAGCCTGGTCTATGTAGTGAGTTCTAGGATAGCCAGGGTTACACAGAGAAACTCTGTCTCAAAAAATTATGAAAAGTATTTAAGTTTTTACATTTTTAATTTAAATTAGACATCTTGGATTTTTTGCGGAGAGGAAGCTAACACCTTATCTTTGATGTGCAAACACTATCCCTTTTGGAATCTAATGGTAGAAATGAGTTTTAGCAGTTAATTTATTTATGTTAAATGACGGTTTGTAAGACTTGAGAAGGGATGTTGTTTGCTATAATTTCCCGTTCATTGTATTATTTGTAATATCTATATGTTTGGAAATGCAGAGAGCAGGAGTCAGAGAGAGGACTACACTATTAACCAGAAAGGATTTTTTCCCCTTTCCTCAGTTCGAATGAAAGAAGAGCTAATAAGGCCCTAGACTTGACGCCAATACTACTCAACGGAACGATGGAGCACCCTTCCTGGGTGATGGAGCTCACTTCCTGCGCCTGGCACCTGGGCAGGTTTCACGTAGGTTTCACAATTTACTTAGCCCTAGTGACAGGCTGGTAGGGGAGTTTCTGTAGCTAACAACAGCATCCTGGCAGGGGAATGTGAATATGCTTCCTTAAAGGAATTTGCTGAGGCTCAGAGTATTGGCCCAGCTTCAGTGAAGTGGAGAGGGTGAGGCAGAAAAAACTTCCGGCTTTGATTTGCCCGTGGTGCCAGGTCTCCTGCGAGCCTCCGTACTTCTCATTCCCCTTGCCAGACTTCCAGCGTTGCCATGCTCACCTGCCCAGCTTCCAGAGTCCCGGGGATAACATGTAAAATTATTCCCTTTCTTCCCCGTTTCCTGATCCGCTTGTGCGTATGTAAATGACTGGAAAAGCAGTTTGGGGCTTATTTCTGAAGCTTAAGAGCTTCGTGAGAAGCCTATTATTGAAAAATCAGAAACTGAAAAGCAACTTCTTAGACAATGAATTAGCAGCTCAGTGGCGGTGTGTAATGCTGAGTGCGCTGTAACTGGCTGCATTACAAGTAGGATCTCCCCTGGGTTTCAGTAATCAAACACGTGGCAACAGGTTGTCTGTTTCAACAGAGAGTGAGTAATCAAAGGAGATTTGCAGTTAATCCAAATATAACAGAGATGCATCCCAGGGAAGCCCCGGAAACGGGGAAGCCAGCAGGAGGGAGAGGGGTACACCAGAGCGCCCTGATTTGGAGTTCACGCCTGTGAGAGCCCTGGAGCAAAAGGTTGATCTGTCTGCACACCTGAGCCATCAGCCACCCAAAGGAAGGGAAACGGAGGCTCGGCTTTCTGTGGCAGCAAAAGCATAAAATTACCTTCAGCATTTGGCCCCTCAGCAAACGATGGAAAAGTTTGGAGGGAATTAACTAGCTTTCAGAGATTTGCTTCAGGCTTCAGAGGCCTCTACTGGATTGAAGGTGGGGTGAAAGTCAGTCTTTGACTAAGAGGGCTGAGAATGGTGAGGTTCTAGAAAGGGTGTGTTCCCCAGCGCTTGAAAGAGATGGGTGGAGCCGGGCGGTGGTGGCGCACGCCTTTAATCCCAGCACTTG